>NW_022262693.1:0-174874 GCF_002021735.2 Oncorhynchus kisutch | reverse complement strand
GCATGGGCATACAGGAAACCACTCTAGCGCTTAACTCACCTTGGCCACGAGCTCTATAGTTACAGCTATTGCATCACCTACAAGCATCAACTGAATGTTGAATGTCAGGTATTTTAATTGTCTGTATTGTCTACTTGTTAAATGTTTGTAAAGTCTTCATTTGTAATTGTTGTAATGTCTTATCAATTGGTGTTGGACCACAGGAAGATTAGCTAACGTTATAGCGTTAGCTAATGGGGACTCTAGTAAAGATTCACAAGACTGTTCACATATTCACATTGATCACAGAATCTGATTGATAATCTTAATTCAAAATTTGAGTTTTTTTACTGGACAACCAACACTTGACAGATGGGCTAATCCATAGAAAGAAAATGTGATCTTGGATCTTGAACTCCCCTAGCTACATTTCGACTTAATGTTCAATATTACTAGTGGCACTCTGTCCTTACGAACAGTAAATCATTGGGTCTGACTCTTTTGATTTAATGCAATTTCATCATCGAAACAACCACCACATAATCGTCAACTCCCCCCTACAAAACAATAATTTATTTGTGGTTTATCCTCTAGCTATTTGGTATTAGGTGTGATCCTGACTTGGAATGGCCACGAAGTTACACATTGTTTATGGTCCAGTTAGTTTGGAAGTTGTGGTAAATGGGGGAGTGTGAGCGCGTGTCATGAGATGCTGCAGGTGTTGATATGGGGATGGATAGGCTACCACTGCCTTTAATTACTACGCTCTGCCTGCACCTACCTCAACTGGTACTCTGCTGCCTCGCTGTGGTGAGAGCACTAACACACTGAACATGATGGACAAGGATGCTCCATATAGCCATCCATCACTGTCCAGGCTGATGGATGTAATACAGAATGACAAGATATGGTTTGATATCTCTTCTGAAACTGGGGTGAGGTTATTGAGTTCAGGGTTGTGTAATGGTTGCTTCCATGTCAGTCCGCAAAGATGAAATTGCATAGAATCGAGTGAATCACATCCAATGATTTCCCGCTTTGGACATTGTTTTGAAAATGATTCTCCATAGCTGCCATACCTTTGATGTCATAAACTGTTACAGAATTCCCCTTCCTTATTATAAACTCTGAATAAAACTATGGAGTTCATTGGCCTACAACACATGTGTGTGTATTTGCCCTTAAAATGATATTGCTAGATGGAAGAAAATAATAAGATAGGCCTAAACTGTAATAAGATGTACTTGAAAGATACTATAAATAGCAGGAGACATACCTGGGTTCTAGACTGGTATTTAGGGCAAGCATTTTAGGATTATACATATGGTTAGTGTCAACTTCTACTTAATGTTAAAGCTCAGCCATGTTGCTACATGTTTACTCATTGACTTCAAGTAGAGCATTGTTTGTGAATCTGAATAAAAGCCTAATAAAAGTGTATCGCCCCCAGCTTGGGCAGCACTGCTACACTGCTTTTTTGGGCTAAAGGTGTTTGTGACACGTGCATGTGTTCCAATGATGTCATAATTGTCTGTAGGTTCTATGTTGCCTATCAACTTGGCTGTCCTTCAGAAAGTAGATAATACTTGTATTTTCAAACGATTAATAAAAATACTAGCAACAAAACAAACTAAATAGATTTAATCCATTAATATGATATTGCCAGATGGAAGAAAATAACAAGGTAGGCCTAAACTGTAATAAGATATATCTTATAGACTGCTTCAGTGCATTTGGAAAGTATTCAGACCCCTTGACTTTTTACACATTTCATTTTTTACGTTACAGCCTTATTCTAAATGGATTACATACAACATTTTCCTCATCAATCTACACACAATATCTTATAATGACAAAGCAAAAACAGTTTAGACATTTTTGCAATTTAAAACAGAATAAAACAGAAATACCTTATTTACATAAGTATTCAAACCCTTTGCTATGAAACTCGAAATTGAGCACCGGTGCATCCTGTTTTCCTTATCATCCTTGAGGTATTTCTACAACATGATTGGAGTCCACCTGTGGTAAATTCAATTGATTGGACATGATTTGGAAAGGCACATACCTAAGGTCCCACAGTTGACAGTGCAAAAATCTATTTTAATTCCAGGTTATAAGGCAACAAAATAGGGAAAATGCCAAGGGGGGTGAATACTTTCGCAAGCCACTGTAAATGGTTCAGTTCACATAAACAGTCATTATTTTCAGTTTGAGAGATCATCCCGGGCTTTGCCCCGTCTGCTGTAGCTGAGATGTCCCTGGAGGACATAGAACAACAAGACTATGATGTTTCTGACACTGAGAGAGTCAGGTAAGGCCACTCACACTCTGTCCAGTTAGATATTTGTGTGGAGATTAAGAGAGAGAGACTAATAAGAAAGAACTTGTTATGGGGCAGGTCAGGCGTCATTCATGGAGTCATTTGTAGGGTCAAGTCCCCAGCCAATCTATTTGAACCGCTCATTATTTGTGGCCATGTATTAACTACTAAGTGAGTCTTTGACATGAAGACAGTGGTTAGATTCTGCCATTGGGACTGCTCTGATGTTTCCATTCTCTCCTGGTTATGACCATAGAGCCTTGTCCCAGTCTCTAGACCTGCCTGTCTGTGTGATGGATGACCACCTGACCTCTGAAGCTGTCAATGAGATGGTAAGTTGACCTTGTCATTTCAAATTACAACATTAATCCAATAAAATGTTATAGTGATGCTATCATTGGCAATGTTGACATACCACAACCATCTCTGTTGTGTTTCAGTTGTTTAAATTTGTCCAACGTTGCCAATGCTCCTCCACTCTTTAACAGTTAATAATCATTTCAGTATGATAATTGTTGTATATTAAGTTTGATTATTTGCAATATAATTACATTTCTACCAGGAGCAGAGCAATTCTACCAGGAGCAGAGCAACCTCAGTGATGGAAACCACAGAAGAGGGGAAGCTCAACAATGTGGAACATCTGACACTTATGGACTTCCTTCAAAACCTAACTGAGAAGTATGTTCTGTTTTCTTTGGTACTATCACACCTTCAAGGAAATAGGATCAAATTAGAAACTGATCAATCGAAAAAAGAAAAAAAAATTGCTAGAAAAGTTGTCACATTGCAATTTTGCCAAAACAACTGACACAAAGCAAGTATAACTTCACGATCAGGCAAATAATTAAATAAAAACAATTCTGCCACGCATCCTGATATGACAACATTTATAACAATATTGTTTTCAGGCAATGGAGGGGGATTCGTGAGGGCATGTTTGACCCGGTAAGATCATGTTACTGACAATTTAATTAGATTACCATGAAAACTCTGCCTAATGTTTAACCTTGTTCATAAGCTCTTGAAAGACGCACTATGCAACATTTTAAAACACTTCTTCTGTTTCTGGAATACAGCTGACAAAACAACAGCTTGCCGGCTTGTGTCTGAGGATTGTCCAGTTTTTATCGGACAAGCTGATGCAGATCATCATCCCAGGTCTTTACGAACTACTGGGCATCCAAGATGCTACCTCCTCTCCATTGTCACAGAGATCTCGCACAGCGTCACTCACCAGTCTGTTAGACGATAAGACTAACACCAAGTCCCGCGTGAGATTTACTGAGGCTGGTGTACCTAAGAGGCCATGCAGTCGAAAGTCTTACAATAGCTTTCGCATCCCGACTCCCTACCCTTCCGCCAACTGTATGGATCAGGAAGAGGAAGAAGAGCAGGAATCACAACTTAAGTTCAAGGAGATTTACCTGACTAAGGGCAGTGGAAGCTACCTGCCCAAGGGGGCCATGAGGTATGTTCTTAAAGGGAAATTTAACAACTTCATATTCATCTCTAGCATCACCATATGTGAAAATTACACATTTCCATGCTTTGTAGTAAAATAAATATAGAGGGACGTAACTGTTTCCAATAGTGCTGAGAAATTAGTGCTTTTTGAGGTTGGTTTGGTTTCGATTCAAATATTTAAAAAAGAATCACGGTTTTGGATTTCAATACTTTTTTTAGACATTGAATGCACTATGGATTATGTGTGTTGAATGCTGTAACAACACATAATAAAACAATGAATAAAAGTCCCATGATGGTAGTGACTGTCCATTACTGTTTATGACTTATCAACCATCATTTACTTTCTCATATAAAATATTTATTTGATGACTTTATTATTTCATTCCAAGTCATCAACTCATCTCTATAGAGCTGCTGCTTATCCTGTCTGACAAAATCACAATTTTAGTAGTTCTTCTAAGTAAATAAGACCTACTTTTATGACCGCTGAACACCGACTGTCAATCACTTAGATCATGTATTTCCAGGTAGAGAATCCTCGCAACGCAACTGCTTTTTATCTCTCTCATGCATTCTCTCGTCTCTCCGTCTCAGTCAATGAGGTTTCCGTATCTGCTCCACACAGAGTGGACAAGTAAGTGGGCGTGCAATGGATTATGGGCTTTAATTGCCAAATTTTATGTGCTAAACTATGTAGAATATTGGCCTGTTGGAAACTACAACTCCCTACTACATTGCATAGTTAATGCTTGATCTGATTTATCTCTACAGAAACTGAGCATCGAGCTCACAGAAGAAGAAAAAAATTAACTATATGGAATTCAAATAATTGAGCCGACGTCGGTCAATTAGTTGTTTAAAAACTAATTGACCGACGTGTAACAAAAATGTTGGTTAAATGCTCAGCTCTAGATTGTAATGACATCATCAGTGTGCATCGTGTGATTTTAACCAATTATGAGTAGGCATTTCCTACTAATTGGTTGATGATGTCATAGAAAACACTTATCTTCCTCTTTCTTTTTTACTACAAAACATAGAAATGCCCGTTTTTCACATATGCTGATGTTGGGGTGGTGCTGGAGATGATGAATATGAAGTTGAAACATTTAGAAATTTCCCTTTAACATTTCTTCAAACTGCCTTGTATTTATGATTGTCCTTGAAGTTATTATAAGTTACAGTATTTGAAGCTTATAGCAATTTGGATTTTTGTAGAGGATAGATATTGCAAGGATAGATAGATATCTACAGGCCAGTTTCAATACAAATGACTTATACAAAAAAAACATTTGATTGGGCTTTAGAAATTAAGCAGTTAGGCTGACATCACACTAAGGTTTTTTCTCAGAGAAACAGCAGTGTTTTCCTCATTGTTTTCAATGGTACAGATGTATTTGACACACTGAATGTGCATCACAGCCTTACATATTATTTGTTTGACTGTGATGATTTCTGTTTTCAAGGACTCTAACCTCTCTGTCTGATGTGCAGAAGAAAACAACCAACTCTGAAACGCTACAAGTCCTCTTAGGTGTCTCAGAGGACACCCTTGTCACCTGTGTGCAGGACAGCCTGCAAGGTTCTCTCTCCAAACTTGCATGCATGTCCAATTCTCCATCTGGAAGTGCAGGCTCTCCAAAGATGACCCCTGCTGTAATGGCAGAAGTGATTAAAGATGTCAAGTCGGCCTTATCAGTGGTCGTTAAGAGTGCCTCCGCTAGCCAAACCTCTCAAGTGACACCGGTAAAGGGAGACTCACAGACCAAGGTGACTGAGAGCATGGTGAGAGAGCTGGCTGCAAAACTTGAAAAAGTTGACCAAGAGAGCAAGAGTCTAACAGGGCAAGTCATGACCACAATCTCTGACACAATGGTAGCTTTTGTTGAAGAGAACGAACAGAATTTGCTGGAAGATCTGAAGGACAAGATCACATTTTTGGCATCGCATGTTGGCTTCATTGAGGATCTTGATGCCCTGATAAGGAAATACGAGAGCAGCTACAATATTGGTGAATCTGGTTCCTCCTGCACGCTCACATCTAAGAGCATCCAAAAACTCTCCAGCCGGGAGTTTCAAACATCAGCAATACAAGCAGTGAGTGGAGTTCTTGCCAAAAAAGTCAGTAGTTTGAGCTTTCCTAGTTCAGTCATTCAGTCTGAGTTAACAGGTGCTGTATCAGGTCAAACATTGTCTGGCATTTTATAGACAGAGTCAATTCGCCCAGTGGGCTCAGCAGCGTCAGTAGTTGTTAAGACTTTCGTGTCAGATATGAAGTCCTTGGCTGAATCTGAAGAGAGTCCCCAACAGAAGAGTGCCTGGTCTGCTGCTGTTCACATTTACCACAGCATCCAAAACAGCTTGAAAGATTATTTTGGCAAGCTTCAGAGATTTGCCCTAAAGAGCATGGTCACATCTGATGACAACATCACAAATGCTGAGTTTAAGGAGACAGTTCCACTTCCTTGCTTAGACATGAAATATAGGCCCAGTAAGAGTGAGCCTCAGTTGCCAGAGTCCACTGGTGAAGTTACTTTACAAAGAGGCCTAAGTGAGTGCTCAAAACTTCTTTGGGCACAAACTGAGTCAGAAGAAAGCAAGCTCCTTCTGACAACTTGCACCAAAGAAGTTATCTCAGAGCTTCTGGTCTTGTACAAGACTGAGATGTCAAAGGAGGACCCCCTGTACACTGTTGGAGAAAAAGGATCAGACTTCTCTATTGAGAGACAACAATTTGTAGAGGGCGTTCTGGCTCAGCTTGGGGATATCTCCCATTCCAGGGCCTCATCACCAATAGTATATGAGTTCCCCTGTCAAATTGAGGACAGCAGAAGTAAGGCCACGGCTTCTTTGACCAGTCTGTTAGATTGCATGAAAAAACTCTCAAGTGAGGAATTCAAGAGTGACACCACTCAAGCAGTGAGTGAGTTCCTAGTTAAAAAGTCCACCAGTAGCTTAACTAGTGCACAGCCTGCTTATTCTGTAGCATCTAGGTCTTGTTCCGTTCAAAACCAGAGAACCTTGTCAAAGGATATTTGTGCGGATTCTGCTGCCTTTGGCATCATTGACACATTTGTGGAAGACCTGCAGAGCTTGGCACAACATGTAGAAGTAGAGGAGAGAGAACCTGACCTCCAGGAAAATGCACAAAAGCGAAAGAGCAGGATCTGGTCTGCTACCACTAGTTTATATAAAAATATTAAGAAGACATTAAAGGGCTTCACCATTCACCGGCGGAGGTCAGACGTGCAGAGAAGAATGTCTAGCCATACACCCACAGAGGACTCTGGACATCTTGTGACTGAGGAGTACCTTGGTTTGGCAAGCCAGAACTTGACGCAAGCTAGTAAGAGTGTGCCTCACTTGCCCAGTTTGAACCAGGAAGTGACTCTACACATGGGTGTCAGCGAGAGTTCAAAACTTCTCTGGACTGAAACAGACGAGGGTCTAATGAACAATAGTACCAAACAGGTCATTTCAACAATCTTGACCTCATGCGAGGATCAGACAATAAATGCACCTTGCTTCTCCACAGTAGGAAAGAAAATATCTGATATGTCCCTTGAGGTCACCATGTTGGTAGGTGGTGTTCTGTCTCAGCTGAAGGACATCTCCTTGTCAAGGTCCCCAACACCATGTGAAGACATGTTTGAACGTCTCCAAGGTTCTACTGAGCGAACCTCTCCAGTAAGTCTAGATTGCAGCACGGCTGCCTCCAAAGGCATTGCATCTTCCCACAGTCTTTCAACAAAGAGCCTCCAAAAACTCTCTAGTCATGAGTTCCAAACCAAAGCTGAGAAAGGAGTGAGTGAGGTCCTCTCTAGATCATTTAACATTGTGGAGGAAGGCACAACAGATAAGTACCTCCAGTCTGTATCTACATCCACCACATCTACTGATATTATACAAACCATGGTGAAAGACCAGCAGGAGCTCACCCAGACCACCCAATCATCTGACATGGTATCTGGAACCTCCCTGCTCACCACTGGACAGGTTTTTGAGAAAAGGATCTGGTCTGTTGCTCGTAACATCTACTACAGTCTGGAAAGTAAGATTACGGAGTTTCTCAGAAAAGATCTTCAAAGATCAGACACAACACTTGGTTCAATCGAAATCTTTACATATCAAAGCAGTCCTGCATCACAAAGAGCAAGTCTCGGCCATCTTGAGGTCAACCAGAGCAGTGTTACACCTGGAGGAAACGTTGCCTGTGTGGACATTCCGCACAAATTACTATCTAAAACCACTGAGCTCTCAGGATCCATGCTGGAGGATATTGACACGATCCGTTGTAGGAGTGCTGACAGCCAAAATACAAGAAATACCTCTTCTTCACGCTCCTCCATCTCTCTAACACCTACTTCAAAATTAAGGCAGTCGAAATGGCACTTTGCCTTACCCGGGACTCCCATCCCCACTGAGTTTCCTGCTCAGATTGACTTTCCCATTGTTAGAAACACAATCATTGAGGACTTCTTTCACACAGAGGACTTACTTCCTGTAACCTTTGTGGACAAAGTCAGGCAAGCTGCTGGGGTGGTAGTGGACATTATGGTGGAAAGTGTTGAGAACACACAGGAAGATGGACAGGGTGCTTCTCATCTTGACGACCTCCGATCTGCTGTTAGGAAATTGAGAAAAATAATTTCCACTTGGACCATCCACATTTTCAGTCATGAATTGGTGGATAAAGTGATAGCCCTTCAGGACAGCCACAGCACTCCACAGGTCTTAACATTGGAAGCAGCCAAAAGTGCTTCAGACTCCATTCTTTCAAGGCTGAAATGGGGAAAGGAACAATGTGCCATATCCAAGGAGCTCTCCTCTCAGCTTCTCCAGATATTTGCTGAAGAGACAGTGAAGGGCTTCCTGAGACAGTGGTCAGATGAGTATGAAAACATAAACTTTGATGTTTCAGTCCAGAACGATCCAAAGACTACTACTTGCATGGTCATTCTTCAAATGATCACCAAAGCCACTGCTAAATGTTATTTTGAGTCCACTACCAGTGTGGCCACCAGTGACATTGTAGAAGGCGTGTTTGATTTGGAAAGGGATACCATCAGCAGTACTGGAGAGCAGGTCCTCACCTTTAACACAAAGGTTTAGTACACATACATCTTTCATGAATAACACTGCTGTTGACCTTTTATGAGAAATATGATTCTTTGTGTCATGGCATTGCACTGCTTCTTTGCAATTGATATCCTGTACTTTAAGATATCGAAAAAATTTCAGTTTGTTTTAATGTGCCTTTTCCCACCAACCAGGGTTCCAAGAAAGTTAGTAAGAACCTCTGTCCTCAAGAGTCTCTGGAGTACCAGCCTCAGAACATTTCCCCTACTGTGTACTTTACAGGTAAGCCCTGCTGCTGTTTAGGCTGCTGCTCAGTCAAGACTGAGACATTATCCCTTTACCATTCCACTAATTCATTTGGAAAGACATTGTACTCCTCTGAGTTGTTACCTATGACATACTGTACTGTGGGCTGGGTGGTAGCCTAGTGGGTTAAGAGGTTGGGCCAGTAACCGATAGGTTGCTGGTTCAGAATCCCTGAGTTCACGAGGCAAAATCTGTCAATGTGCTCTTGAGCTAGGCACTTCATCCTAATTGCTCCTGTAAGTCTCTCTGGATAACAGTGTCTGATAAATTAGTTAAAATGTAAATTGATGGCATGCTGGATGGTCTTTCGTTGCAGAGACGATGACAACATCTCATGGCTCCTTTTCTCCAGAGGGAATTTATGATATCGCATCGTCCTTCCCACTTGAAGAGAAGAGTCACAAACCCTCCCTTTTCACCAGATTGTCTAGATCCATCACGAAAGGCTTTCTCAGCCCATTCAAATCTTCAAGGAAAACCAAATTATTTAAATAAATTCCTCATTATAAACAACGAGAGCATTCATTTGTTCAGATGAGAATCTAATCGTATTGGTCACATACGCAGAAAACAACTGTGAGATCCTTTATTACGAGCACATTCCCAACAATGCAGAGTTTAAAAAGTAAGAAAATATTTTCTAAATAGTAACACAATAACAATAACAAGGCTATATACAAGGAGTACCAGTACCGAGTCAATGTGCATGGGTGCGAGGTAGTTGAGGTAATACAGTATGTCCATGTAGGTAAGGGTAAAAGTGACTAGGCAATCAGGATAGATAATAAACACAGTAGCAGCAGCTAGTGTGAAAGTCGGTCAGTGTCACAGTGAATGTGTGGGTAGAGTGTAGTGAGTGTGCATCGAGCCAATTCAAGAGAGTCAGTGGAAAACAATTAGAAAAATACATCAGTAACAAAGGGGGTCAATGCAAATAGTGCAGGTGGCCATTTAATTAACATTCAGCAGTCTGATGACTTGGGGGTAGAAGCTGTTCAGCAGTCTAATGACTTGGGGGTAGAAGCTGTTCAGCAGTCTAACGACTTGGGGGTAGAAGCTGTTCAGCAGTTTTATGAGTTGGGGGTAGAAGCTGTTCAGCAGTCTAATGACTTGGGGGTAGAAGCTGTTCAGCAGGCTAATGACTTGGGGGTAGAAGCTGTTCAGCAGTCTAATGACTTGGGGGTAGAAGCTATTCAGCAGTCTAATGACTTGGGGCTGTTCAGCAGTCTAATGACTTGGGGGTAGAAGCTGTTCAGCAGTCGTATGGCTTGGGGGTAGAAGCTGTTCAGCAGTCTAATGACCAGGATCCTGGTGTCTACCCAATGTGCTGAGCACTCCTCCTGGCCAGAGTCCGCGCTACATTCAGCTGCTACAACCATGGTCTCTTTGTGAAGGCACTGTTAGAGAGTCAATCAACCAGAACAAGGTTAGGAGACCAAATCTGTGTCCTAGCATTGTGAAATACTGTATATGTAATGGCCTCAATACATTAATGAAGCGCCCTTACATCCTATCCTCTCCCCATACGGAAACAACTTGTTAGGGTGAACCAATAAGACACTATATACCTTCTAAGCATGATAGTTGGCTGATGATTTGTTTCAGGACTTGTTAGGGTAAACCAATAACAGCTTCTAACCACAAGTCATAAGACTGCTGAACAATTAATCAAATGGCCACCGGACAATTTCAACTGTTTTATTATTTGTTACTTTAGTTTATTGGGTAAATATTCTCTTAACTCTTCTTGAACTGCACTGTTTGTTAAGGGCTTGTAAGTAAAGTATTTCACGGAAAGATCTACACTTGTTGTATTCAGCGCATGTGACAAATAAAGTTTGAGTTGATTTGATTTGACTATGTACCTTCTAAGCATGATGGTTGGCTCATGATTTGTTTGTACTGAAATCTATTCAGGGAGGATAAGGGTATATCATAGGCAGTGATGTAGCGGTAAAACCATTGACTGGTAAATGCTGATTGCCGTTCAGGATTAAAGAAGTAACGCTCCCTCTACTTTCAATGCATCTTCCACAAAAGGTGGTTAAATGCTTGAACAAAATAAAATAAAAAGTGTGTAAACAGCTTTTACATGTGTTCCCACCACCACTGATTATAGGAGGCTTCTTCTGACAGTATTCACACCTTCCATAAGAAATCTCCAGAGAAATATTCATATTCACCGTAGCTGTCATTTAAACTTGGACTAACCTGGCCAAGGCCAAACAGTATATGGCGTTTTCTCTGGGTGTGCGGTCGCAGTGGAGAGAAAAGGCCTCCAGTGAGGTGGTGAGGATCTGGGCGGAGTTTGGTGAGGCAAACACAGGTCTGAGATTGGTGTCTCTGGAAATGGTGTCGTTGGACGGTCAGTCTGTGTCCCAGGAAGCAGCCTCTGAGGAACTCCGCCCACCCATCCCAGGTGTCCAACCGTAGAGTAGCCCCTGGGAGACAGAGACACATGCAGGTTGTCCTCCTGGTTGCCATGAACCAAGAATGTGTTCCATACAGTCCATTTGTCTCTGTGTTACATCCATAAGGTGTTGAGCCAGAGGACCATTGATCTACTGCACAAGGAAGGCCATACCCAGGTCAATGGCGTAGTCGTGCAGCCGGTTGCAGTCGTAGAGTTGCAGGCCGGTGGGAGAGCTCAGTCTGAAGGAGCTGACGGGAAGCCCACACTGCTGGGACACCAGGGTCATGAGCCTGGCCACAGACGTACTCAGGAGAAACACAGTGCCCGAGACTGAGAGGGTCTCCCCCGTCACGGCACTGAACACACGCACCACCGGCTCCCGCTGAAGTATAAGACCATGGACATACAGTAAATTCACTTGTTTTACATGAATACCTATGTTGTGTTTATACACCGAGTAAACAAAACATTATGAACACCTGTTCTTTCCATGACAAAGACTGACCAGGTGAATCCAGGTGAACGCTATGATTCCTGAATGATGTCACTTGTTAAATCCACTTCAGTGTAGATGAAGGGGAGCGGACAGGTTAAAGAAGGATTTTTAAGCCTTGAGACAATTGAGGCATAGATTGTGTATGTGTGCCATTCAGAGGGTGACAAAATATTTAAGTGCCTTTGAACGGGGTAGTAGGTGCCAGGTGCACCGGTTTGTGTCAAGAACTGCAATGCTGCTGGGGTTTTTCACACTCAACAGTTTCCTGTGTGTATCATGAATGGTCCACCACCCAAAGAACATCCAGCCAACTTGGCACAACTGTTGGAAGCATTGGAGTCAACATGGGCCAGCATCCCTGGGGAACGCTTTCAAACACCTTGTAGAGTCCATGCCCCAACGAAATGAGGCTGTTCTGATGGCAGAAGGCAACTCAATATTAGGAAGGTGTTTCTAATGTTTGGTACACTCAGTATATATAAGTTAGGAGTCATATAATTACAGGGGTAAGATGAAGTGGCTCCATTGCACTGGTCTTAGGTCTGGTTTGTGTTTTTACTGCTAATGGTAAATGTTAGGATTTGGTGAGAGTAAACTGATCCTAGATCTGTGCCCAAGGGCAATTTCTATCCAGAGACAAATCAAAGGTCCATGCTATTTAAACTTATAATCTACCACCATCTCGTGGCTCAAATTTGTAACAACATTTTCTAATTCATGTGCTGTACTGAGTTTTGTTCTATCACATTGAACACTAATCTGGGTGCAGATTAAATTGAACACTAATCTGGGTGAAAATTAAATTGAAGACTAATCTGGGTGCAGATTAAATTGTTAACAGAAATATTATGAATATGTATTTCAATGAACCCAAAGGGCCTCTTCTTCTCCTACTATACGGCCTGCTGTGCTCTACTGTACTCTGCTGTACTGTACTCTGCTGTACTCTACTCTGCTGTACTCTACTCTGCTGTACTCTACTCTGCTGTACTCTACTCTGCTGTACTCTACTCTGCTGTACTCTACTCTGCTGTACTATACACCACTGGGTATACAGACTCTTCAGATACTGTTAGCGAACACCAGACTCGAGGCGATTACATGGGGAAAAGGTTTATGACTGTAAGGGTGTTTGGTACAAAGGCAACACTACATCGGGCCACATTTCAGCTCTATCCCAGGTCAACCATACAATACTATAGATTTCCACTCTAGTCAACCAGCAAGAAGGAGAGACAGACAGAAGGTCTGGCTTTGACTATGTCAATGAAGGGATGTGTAAGTAAGGAACACAAATAAACATTATTCTGATGGTTAAATTTGTACTTAGATACATAACCACTCTCCTCTGTTAGCAAATCTTCCACAGAACCTTGTGGAACAGAGTGAGTTCTGTCCCTGTCTGGCTCTGGACATGTACCCAGGGACCTCTGTACAACAACACTTCACACTCACGAAGCAGTGTTCTTACTAACCAATCACTCTACCATAACCATGGTCTCGGTATAAAGCAGTGTCCTTACTAACCAATCACTCTACCTTAACCATGGTCTCAGTATAAAGCAGTGTCCTTACTAACCAATCACTCTACCATAACCATGGTCTTGGTTGAGCAAGGGCAATATTACTTTATGTCTCAAGCAGGGTGACCTCAACATACTATATATCACCATACTATATACCACCACACTATACAGTGGGGCAAAAAAGTATTTAGTCAGCCACCAATTGTGCAAGTTCTCCCACTTAAAAAGATGAGAGAGGCTTGTAATTTTCATCATAGGTACACTTCAACTATGACAGACAAAATGAGAAACAAAATCCAGAAAAATCACATTGTAGGATTTTTAATGAATTTATTTGCAAATTATGGTGGAAAATAAGTATTTGGTCACCTACAAACAAGCAAGATTTCTGGCTCTCACAGACCTGTAACTTCTTCTTTAAGAGTCTCCTCTGTCGTCCACTCGTTACCTGTATTAATGGCATCTGTTTGAATGAACTAAATCACCTAATCATACTATATCACCATACTATATATTACCACACTCTATATCACCATAATATATATAATCATACTATATAACCATACTATTTAACCATACAATATATCACCACACTATATATATCACCATGCTATATATTACCACTCTATATCACCATAATATATATAACCATACTATATATCACCACACTATATCTGAAACACTTTATGTTAATGATAGTATGAAGCTGTTTCAAGCAATAGCCAGCTCACTTTGATATGCATTTTCAAGCACGGGTAGAAACAGCTAGGTGTTCGGCTGGTACCTTCAGCAGGCAGCAGATGGCACTGCTAGGGGTGATGCCAACGTCTGTCAGGACCCAGGTGTCCCGAAGGATGGCACCAGCATAGCTCAGCTCCCGGAAGTGCCTCACCTACTTGTCGTCTGACAGTTGCACGTGGAAGTAATCCTGCCAGAGGAAGAAGATTGGAAACACAAGTAGCCGTAATTGAGTGTCCCATACAATCAGACTGAGGGGGCTCAACACTGATGGAGCCGTAATGGAGGGTGTTCCACCCAGACAGATGTCAATGTTTACCATACAATAATTGTAAACGTGTCCAATTGTGTACAATTAAGAAATAAGGCCCAAGGAGGTGTGGTATATGGCCAATATACCACAGCCAAGGGCTGTTCTTAGGCACAACGCAACGCGGAGGTATATTGGCCATATACCACAAACCCCCAAGGTGACTTCTTTTTTTTCAATTTAGTGGTATCCAATTGGTAGTTACAATCTTGTCCCATTGCTACAACTCCCCTATGGACTTGGGTGCACACATATAGAAGATGCAAACATGGAGAACATTTTTAGTAGCCTAGGGTCCGGGAAAGTGTTGGCCTTTTTAAAACCGCATTTCGTGCAATTCTACATAATTTTACATGACTGGAGACTTTGGCATTATCTTTTTTTAATCCGCAGAAATTATCGAAATGGCAGGCTACTTTGACACTGACAAACTTAGTGTCTGAGATCAATAAAAACGACCTTGTCTTGAATCCATCAATAGCCTATAGGCCTAGGTTTGTGGAGAAACATATAGTAGGCTACAATATGAGGAGGAAATTAGTCCTAAAAATGCTTTCCAGTTTCACTGACTCGCCCAATGATGCGCAGTTCACTCGCTGGAGATTATCGATGCGCTCCTGTCAAAAGCCTATCTCTCCCTCTCCCTGTTTTGTAAAACAATGTTTGGGAGTTTTGTCTGCCTGCTGTTTTTTCACTGACAGATTTGCCTCGCGTTCACGACTGTGGGCTATTCTTTGTTATTGGGCTACAATCCGCAGCTAGGCTATTTAAAAAAAGAAGCTATTGGTCCTCTGTAGCTAAATTATAGGGCTTCTCATGACGTATTAGGCTATTCTGAATGATTTAATTTATTTCTGAACAGACAGCAGTAATTCCGTAACTTTAGAAAATTCCTCCAGAACCCTTCATGCAGCTATGATTCTATAAGGAAACAAATGATGAAGTGCAACTCTGGAGAGATGAGTGGGTAGGATAATTGACGAAGAGGCAACTCGAATGAACTTTGATCGCTTTTATTATAATTGTTACATAGCAAAAAGTGAAAATGATTTTTCATGGCACGAGAGGTACCGGATTCGGTTTGAAGTACCTAGCCCTCTACCTGCTGAGTATAAAGATTATTAAACTAGATTCAGTGAGCTTGTCATTCACAGTACTGATGAAAAATCAAGTATATTTGATCTAAATTTGGGTATACGAGGCCATCTAGTGGTCACCGGATTTAAAAAAAAATCCATGCAAGCTATCTTTGCACTAGCATGCGATGCCATATATTTGACGCAGGTATTTATTATTCAACAAGGATAGTCATTGACCCGGACAAATTATAATTGTATGAGCTATGCCTCTGTGTACCGGCGTTGTTGTACCCCTCTACTGTCTGACTTGGTGGGGCGATCTCGTTCTGCATGCCTGCTTCACTGAGATACAATGTGTCGTCATGCATTTGTGCATGCACGCTGTTAACGGTCATATCCGTCTTGCTAACTTAGCTAGCTCATCAACCAGTATTTTATTCGCTTTTTCTGCACGATATCACTTATTAAAGCCTTGAAACTCATGGGGACCTCACCGTTACCACGGATCATCGAGCTAGCCCTTATTTGGCAGCAGGGTTGCATCGGTTTCCACTGGATGTGACAGCTTGTTAGGCTGGCTAGCTGGGTAGCTAATTCGCTAACGCGAACTATTTATCACGTAGCAGCCTATGCTGATTTGCGTCGCTAGCAACTAGCTAACATAGATAAAGTTTAGTCGTGGGTCCACAAAATCAAACAAATGGTACTGACCTGATGACAAAATCATATTTCGAAAATGTAGTAGCTATTTATGTTGTTGTTGTTTAATGACATTGCGAATATAATCATTTTTGACATTTAACTACCGGGTATGTATCTAATCCGGTTTCGGAATGAGAAAAGTATTAATCGCAAATTCCAGCACTAACGGATACCGGGAAACAGAAATAAGAGAACCGGTCACGAATGCGGAGCCACGCCCTAAAATAACATGTGACCACAAGGCGTTTGTGACACATTCATGCGTTCCAATTTTGTCATAATTGTCTAGGTTCTAAATTGCTTATGAGCTTGGCTGCCCTTCAGAAAGTAGCTGATTCTTGTACTTTACAGCTGTATTTTCCTACAGTTAATAATAATTCTAGCAACAAAACAGATTTCATTCCTTAAAATGATTTTGCCAGATGGAAGAAAATAATAAGGTAGGCCTAAACTGTAATAAGATATACCTTAAAGACTGCTTGTGTTTAATCCTGAATCCAGTTGCCCCTCTTGTACTGGGATAAAACAATAGGGAACCCATGAACCTTATGGAGGAGTACATGTGTTTTGTAGAATCACCTGGGTTCTAAACTGGCTGAGGTAAACATTTTAGGAAAGCCTGGGTTTTTAAATCCCGGTGAAAGCAGATATGACAAGGTTTGTCAATGTCATGTTGCCCTTCTATTTAGATGAAACTAGCGAAAAGGATCATTTTTCTTCTCTTAATCCACATTTTCTAGCAAAAAAACAGGTTCAAGCTTTAGGGCTGGTGGCTCCATACATATTGGTCAAATGTAAAGTGTGTGTGTGTGTGTGTGTGTGTGGGGGGGGGGGGGGGGGGTCGTGGATAAGATGCGGTATAGGCCTACACTGTCTTCATCCTCTAAACCCTGGACGTTTACTAACTTTGGGAAGTTGGAAACACAAGCATCTTCATATACAATAGGTTTGTTTCAAAATTAGCATGTTTCTGGTCAATTAGTATTTTTAATCAGCTCAAGGTATCGGTTGTCTTAAACCACAGGTTTAGGATCAGATGACCCATTAGGGGGGTGAAAGAACAGTTGACCCTGTACCAGTGGTTAGTGTTATCTTCTACTAACATGTTACAGCGCAGGCATCCCACTGGGCACAAACTGGTTGAATCAACGTTGTTTCAGCGTAATTTGTCAATGTATTGTGTGACATGGAATCTTCTTGGAAAATACATTGAATCGTCAACATAATCTGTTGTTTTGAGGGTGAAATTTCAACCACAGGATGATGTCATCATTGTAATCAAAATTAGCATAGCCAAACCTTGTATAAAATAGGTTGAATTTGTACCTTTGAAACAATGTCAGATTTTCAACATTATATACACTTTCAGAAAAAAACAATAGGCTGGGCAGCACCTCAGCCCGGGATCGAACCCCATCCAGGGTTTTAACTACACCCAGCCCTGCTTAGCTTTAATATGTCACTGACTACTACCAATATGCTATTGTGAGAATTATTATTGAGAGATCTCTTAATAACAAAATATATTCAGTGTTAATATCGAAGTCATTCCAAGGGGTAGGTTTGACAAAGCAAATGAGATGTAACAGCTATTGTTTCAATTCAACCCAGAGTTCAACTAATAGACAAGGCATACAGTATGGGCCTAGTGTCTCAAGCTTTGGTTGATTTCAAATTGAATCTTCCAAGTTAATCATTCACATTTTGGATTCACGTCTCCATCTCAACCAAAAATCTAAGTTAAAGAATAGGACTAAATTGAATCAAACTTTATTTAAAGTGCATTTAAAGTTTGATTTGATTAAATATAGACCTATTCTTTAACTTAGATTTCTGGTTGAGATGGAGACGTGAATCTAACATATAAATGATTCATTTTTAGACAAACTGGAATTAAAGCCAGACTAAGTCAGTGGCACAGAAGGTTACTATCCAAGCAGAAGATACGTCTCCTTCAAATGGTGATATCAAATCAAATTTATTTATATAGCCCTTCGTACATCAGCTGATATCTCAAAGTGCTGTACAGAAACCCAGCCTAAAACCCCAAACAGCAAGCAATGCAGGTGTAGAAGCACGGTGGCTAGGAAAAACTCCCTAGAAAGGCCAAAACCTAGGAAGAAACCTAGAGAGGAACCAGGCTATGTGGGGTGGCCAGTCCTCTTCTGGCTGTGCCGGGTGGAGATTATAACAGAACATGGCCAAGATGTTCAAATGTTCATAAATGACCAGCATGGTCGTATAATAATAAGGCAGAACAGTTGAAACTGGAGCAGCAACACAGTCAGATGGACTGGGGACAGCAAGGAGTCATCATGTCAGGTAGTCCTGGGGCATGGTCCTAGGGCTCAGGTCCTCCGAGAGAGAGAAGAAAAAAAAAAAGAATTAGAGAGAGCATATGTGGGGTGGCCAGTCCTCTTCTGGCTGTGCCGGGTGGAGATTAAAACAGAACATTTCCAAGATGTTCAAATGTTCATAAATGATCAGCATGTTCGAATAATAAGAAGGCAGAACAGTTGAAACTGGAGCAGCAGCACGGCCAGGTGGACTGGGGACAGCAAGGAGTCATCATGTCAGGTAATCCTGGGGCATGGTCCTAGGGCTCAGGTCCTCCGAGAGAGAGAAGGAGATAATTAGAGAACGCACACTTAGATTCACATAGGACACCGAATAGGACAGGAGAAGTACTCCAGATATAACAAACTGACCCTAGCCCCCGACACAAACTACTGCAGCATAAATACTGGAGGCTGAGACAGGAGGGGTCAGGAGACACTGTGGACCCATCCGAGGACACCCCCGGACAGGGCCAAACAGGAAGGATATAACCCCACCCACTTTGCCAAAGCACAGCCCCCACACCACTAGAGGGATATCTTCAACCACCAACTTACCATCCTGAGACAGGGCCGGGTATAGCCCACAAAGATCTCCGCCATGGCACAACCCAAGGGGGGGCGCCAACCCAGACAGGATGACCACATCAGTGAATCAACCCACTCAGGTGACGCACCCCTTCCAGGGACGGCATGAGAGGGCCCCAGTAAGCCAGTGACTCAGCCCCTGTAATAGGGTTAGAGGCAGAGAATCCCAGTGGGAAAGAGGGGAACCGGCCAGGCAGAGACAGCAAGGGCGGTTCGTTGCTCCAGAGCCTTTCCGTTCACCTTCCCACTCCTGGGCCAGACTACACTCAATCATATGACCCACTGAAGAGATGAGTCTTCAGTAAAGACTTAAAGGTTGAGACCGAGTTTGCGTCTCTGACATGGGTAGGCAGACCGTTCCATAAAAATGGAGCTCTATAGGAAAGCCCTGCCTCCAGCTGTTTGCTTAGAAATTCTAGGGACAATTAGGAGGCCTGCGTCTTGTGACCGTAGCGTACGTGTAGGTATGTATGGCAGGACCAAATCAGAGAGATAGGTAGGAGCAAGCCCATGTAATGCTTTGTAGGTTAGCAGTAAAACCTTGAAATCAGCCCTTGCTTTGACAGGAAGCCAGTGTAGAGAGGCTAGCACTGGAGTAATATGATCAAAATTTTTGGTTCTAGTCAGGATTCTAGCAGCCGCATTTAGCACCAACTGAAGTTTATTTAGTGCTTTATCCAGGTAGCCGGAAAGTTGAGCATTGCAGTAGTCTAACCTAGAAGTGACAAAAGCATGGATTAATTTTTCTGCATCATTTTTGGACAGAAAGCTTCTGATTTTTGCAACGTTACGTAGATGGAAAAAAGCTGTCCTTGAAATGGTCTTGATATGTTCTTCAAAAGAGAGATCAGGGTCCAGAGTAACGCCGAGGTCCTTCACAGTTTTATTTGAGACGACTGTACAACCATTTAAGATTAATTGTCAGATTCAACAGAAGATCTCTTTGTTTCTTGGGACCTAGAACAAGCATCTCTGTTTTGTCCGAGTTTAAAAGTAGAAAGTTTGCAGCCATCCACTTCCTTATGTCTGAAACATATGCTTCTAGCAAGGGCAATTTTGATATTTGGTTTCGTTGTCAACCAAACATAATTCAATATTACTTTAGTAATACAGTAGATAGCCTAAAGTTCAGTGTACCTTACAAACTAATGGAACAGTATTTATTCAACCTTAAAATGAGCACCACATTTTGACAAAGCGTGCATGTTCAAGGTAGTGACGTGTGTAACTCTGTGTTGTTGTTTTTGGTCGCACTGCTTTGCTTCATCTTTGCCAGGTCGCAGTTGTAAAAGAGAACTTGTTCTCAACTGGCCTACCTGATTAAATAAAAGGTGAAAAAACAAGGAATAAAAAAATAGCATTTTAAGGTCGCAGATCTGTGGAGATCTTCCCAATTGCTATAATAATCTGCGCAGAATCTCAAACAGCATTGATCACTTGCACACTGTTCTTTTAATGTAATCTCAACTACAATCCAGGACATTTGGTTGTGCTATTAGATAAAGCACATTGATAAAACATTTCAATAGTTGTATAAATACTAAATGTCTGACATTGTATTTCCATTTGAACTTTGTTGTGCTTTTAAATGGTTCAAAGTGCTGTGAAAACACATTTAGATGACAGATAAACCAGAAATCAGACAGTTTTTCCAATGGAATTTGGTTGTGCTTTTAGATGGTTGAACGCATAGTGAAAACACATTGGGAATTAAACACACTTCTCATTGTCTTTTTGAGTGGGGGATGCAACCAGGCTCACATGAAACCCTTCATGAAGACAAGTAGCCTAGTGGTTAGAGAGTTGGACTAGTAACCAAAAGGTTGCAAGTTCAAATCCCTGCACTGACAAGATACAAATCTGTCGTTCTGCCCCTGAACAGGCAGTTAACCCACTGTTCCTTGGCCTTTCTTGAAAATAAGAATTTGTTCTTAACTGACTTGCCTTGTAAAATAAAAATCTGAAGCAGAGTTTAATTTGTAAATTGGGTCCGAACAAAAAGTGAGTGCTAGAAGGGGGGTTCTGTGGTACCAGAACTCATGAGAAAAAAAGATCACCTTCTATAATAGAGCATTGAACGCATATCATCACATTTGAGTAGAGTAGAGCCATTTACAGAAGGTGAACACATGGGGAACATTTTTAGTAGCCTAGGGTCCGGGAAAGTGTTGGCCTTTTTAAAAACCGCATTTCGTGCAATTCTACATCCTTTTACATGACTGGAGACTTTGGCATTATCTTTTTTTAAATCCGCAAATGATCGAAATGGCAGGATACTTTGACGCTGACAAATTTAGTATCTGAGATCAATAAAAACGACCTTGTCTTGAATCCATCAATAGCCTATAGGCCTAGGTTTGTGGAGAAACATATAGTAGGCTACAATATGAGGAGGAAATTAGTCCTAAAAATGCTTTCCAGTTTCACTGACTCACCCAATGATGCGCAGCTCACTCGCTGGAGATTGTCGATGCGCTCGTGTCAAAAGCCTATCTCTCCCTCTCTCTGTTTTGTAAAAACAATGTTTGGGAGTTGATCAAATATTTTGGTAGTCTACAGCATAGTCTTATCTTTTCAGCAAGAGTCATTGCTTTTCAATCTGTGTTTCCCCTCGATTGTATTTGAAATATTGCAAAAGGCCTGTTTTGTCTGCGTGCTGTTTTTTCACTGACAGATTTGCCTCGCGTTCCCGACTGTAGGCTATTCTTTGTTATTGGGCTACAATCCGCAGCTAGGCTATTTTAAAAAAGGGACCATTGGTCCTCTGTAGCTAAATTAGAGGGTTTCTCATGACGTATTAAGCTATTCTGAATGATTCAATTTATTTCTGAACAGTAATTCCGTAACTTTAGAAAATTCCTCCAGAACCCTTCATGCAGCTATGATTCTATAAGGAAACAAATGATGAAGTGCAACTCTGGAGAGATGAGTGGGTAGGATAATTGACGAAGAGGCAACTCAAATGAACTTTGATCGCTTTTATTACAATTGTTACATAGAAAAAAGTGAAAATTATTTTTCATGGCACGGGATTCGGCCAAATAGGTTCCGGAACAAAACAGTCCAGAACGGAACGGTGCCGGATCCTGTTCTGGCATGATCCTGCTCAAATTAAGCACTGATTTGAAGTACCTAGGCCTCTACCTGCTGAGTATAAAGATTATTAAACTAGATTCAGTGGGCTTGTCATTCACAGTACTGATGAAAGATCAAGTATAGTTGATCTAAATGTGGGTATACGAGGCCATCTAGTGGTCACCGGATTTTATTATTTTTAATTCATGCAAGCTATCTTTGCACTAGCATGCGATTCCATGTATTTGACGCGGGTATTTATTTTTCAACATGTATTGTCTGGAACAAAATATAATTGTATGAGCTATGCCTCTGTGTCCCGGCGTTGTTGTACCCCTCTACTATCTGGCTTGGTGGGGCGATCTCGTTCTGCATGCCTGCTTCACTGAGATACAATGTGTCGTCATGCATTTGTGCATGCAAGCTGTTAACGGTCATACCCGTCTTGCTAGCTAATTTAGCTAGCTCATCAACCAGTATTTTATTCGCTTTTTCTGCACGACAGCACTTATTAAAGCCTTGAAACTCATGGGGACCTCACTGTTGCCACGGGTCATCGAGCTAGCCCTTATTTGGCAGCAGGGTTGCATCGGTTTCCACTGGATGTGACAGCTTGTTAGGCTGGCTAGCTAGGTAGCTAATTCGCTGACGCGAACTGTTTATCACGTAGCAGCCTATGCTGACTAGCATCGCTAGCAACTAGCTAACATGGATAAAGGCTAGTCGTGGGTCCACAAAATCAAACAAATGGTACTGAACTGATAACAAAATCATGTTTCGAAATTGTAGACGCTTTTTTTGTTTGTTTTTGTTGCTTAATGACATTGCGAATATCATAATTTTTGACTACCGGTATGTATTTAATCCGGTTTCGGCATGAGAAAAGTATTAATCGCAAATTCCAGCACTAACGGATACCGGGAAATAGAAATAAGAGACCCGGTCACGAATGCGGAGCCACGCCCTAAAATAACATGTGACCACAAGGCGTTTGTGACACATTCATGCGTTCCAATTTTGTCATAATTCCCTGTAGGTTCTAAATTGCTTATGAGCTTGGCTGCCCTTCAGAAAGTAGCTGATTCTTGTACTCTACAGCTGTATTTTCCTACAGTTAATAATAATACTAGCAACAAAACAGATTTCATTCCTTAAAATGATATTGCCAGATGGAAGAAAATAATAAGGTAGGCCTAAACTGTAATAAGATATACCTTAAAGACTGCTTGTGTTTAATCCTGAATCCAGTTGCCCCTCTTGTACTGGGATAAAACAATAGGCAAGCCATGAACCTTATGGAGGAGTGCATGTGTTTTGCAGACACACCTCGGTAGTGGAGATAATGGGGTATATGCAGCCACACCTGGGTTCTAGACTGGCTGAGGTAAACATTTTAGGAAAGCCTGGGTTTTTAAATCCCGGTGAAAGCAGATATGTCAAAGTTTGTCAATGTCATGTTGCCCTTCCATTTAGATTAAACTAGCGAAAAGATCATTTTGCTTCTCTTAATCCACATTTTCTACCAAAAAAACATGTTCATGCTTTAGGGCTGGTGGCTCCATATATATTGGTAAAATATAAAGTGTGTGTGTGTGTGTGTGTGTAGGGTGGGGGGAGGGGGGAGGGGGGGGGGGGGGGGTAGTGGATATATTGGGGTATAGGCCTAACTGTTGTTTTGAGGGTGAAATTTCAACCACAGGATGATGTCATCATTGTAAACTAAATTCAGCATAGCCAAACCTTGTATAAAATAGGTTGAATTTGTACCTTTGAAACCATGTCAGATTTTCAACATTATATACACTTTCAGAAAAAAACAATAGGCAGCACCTCAGCCCGGGATCGAACCCCATTCAGGGTTTTAACTACACCCAGCCCTGCTTAGCTTTAATATGTCACTGACTACTACCAATATGCTATTGTGAGAATTATTATTGAGAGATCTCTTACTAACAGTGTTAATATCGAAGTCATTCTAAGGGGTAGGTCTGACAAAGCAAATGAGTGAGTGAGTCTTTGACATGAAGACAGTGGTTAGATTCTGCCATTGGGACTGCTCTGATGTTGTTTCCATTCTCTCCTGGTTATGACCATAGAGCCTTGTCCCAGTCTCTAGACCTGCCTGTCTGTGTGATGGATGACCACCTGACCTCTGAAGCTGTCAATGAGATGGTAAGTTGACCTTGTCATTTCATAGTACAACATTAATCCAATAAAATGTTATAGTGATGCTATCATTGGCAATGTTGACGTACCACAACCATCTCTGTTGTGTTGCAGTTGTTTAATTGGCCCAACGTTGCCAATGCTCCTCCACTCTTTAACAGTTAATAATCATTTCAGTATGATAATTGTTGTATATTAAGTTTGATTATTTGCAATATAATTACATTTCTACCAGGAGCAGAGCAATTCTACCAGGAGCAGAGCAACCTCAGTGATGGAAACCACAGAAGAGGGGAAGCTCAACAATGTGGAACATCTGACACTTATGGACTTCCTTCAAAACCTAACTGAGAAGTATGTTCTGTTTTCTTTGGTACTATCACACCTTCAAGGAAATAGGATCAAATTAGAAACTGATCAATCGGTAAAAAATATTCAGTGCTAGAAAAGTTGTCACATTGCAATTTTGCCAAAACAACTGACACAAAGCAAGTATAACTTCACGATCAGGCAAATAATTAAATAAAAACAATTCTGCCACGCATCCTGATATGACAACATTTATAACAATATTGTTTTCAGGCAATGGAGGGGGATTCGTGAGGGCATGTTTGACCCGGTAAGATCATGTTACTGACAATTTAATCAGATTACCATGAAAACTCTGCCTAATCTTTAACCTTGTTCATAAGCTTTTGAAAGACGCACTATGCAACATTTTAAAACACTTCTTCTGTTTCTGGAATACAGCTGACAAAACAACAGCTTGCCGGCTTGTGTCTGAGGATTGTCCAGTTTTTATCGGACAAGCTGATGCAGATCATCATCCCAGGTCTTTACGAACTACTGGGCATCCAAGATGCTGCCTCCTCTCCATTGTCACAGAGATCTCTCACAGCGTCACTCACCAGTCTGTTAGACGATAAGACTAACACCAAGTCCCGCGTGAGATTTACTGAGGCTGGTGTACCTAAGAGGCCAGGCAGTCGAAAGTCGTACAATAGCTTTCGCATCCCGACTCCCTACCCTTCCTCCAACTGTATGGAGCAGGAAGAGGAAGAAGAGCAGGAATCACAACTTAAGTTCAAGGAGATTTACCTGACTAAGGGCAGTGGAAGCTACCTGCCCAAGGGGGCCATGAGGTATGTTCTTAAAGGGAAATTTAACAACTTCATATTCATCTCCAGCATCACCATATGTGAAAATTACACATTTACATGCTTTGTAGTAAAAAAAATATAGAGGGACGTAACTGTTTCCAATAGTGCTGAGAAATTAGTGCTTTCTGAGGTTGGTTTGGTTTCGATTCAAATATTTAAAAAATAATCACGGTTTTGGATACTTTTTTTAGACATTGAATGCACTATGGATTATGTGTGTTGAATGCTGTAACAACACATAATAAAACAATGAATAAAAGTCCCATGATGGTAGTGACTGTCCATTACTGTTTATGACTTATCAACCATCATTTATTTTCTCATATAAAATATTTATTTGATGACTTTATTATTTCATTCCAAGTCATCAACTCATCTCTATAGAGCTGCTGCTTATCCTGTCTGACAAAATCACTATTTTAGTAGTTCTTCTAAGTAAATAAGACCTACTTTTATGACCGCTGAACACCGACTGTCAATCACTTAGATCATGTATTTCCAGGTAGAGAATCCTCGCAACGCAACTGCTTTTTATCTCTCTCATGCATTCTCTCGTCTCTCCGTCTCAGTCAATGAGGTTTCCGTATCTGCTCCACACAGAGTGGACAAGCAAGTGGGTGTGCAATAGATTATGGAAATTAATTGCCATATTTTCTGTGCCAAACTATGTAGAATATTGACCTGTTGGAAACTACAACTCCCTACTACATTGCATAGTTCATGCTTGATCTGATTTATCTCTACAGAAACTGAGCATCGAGCTCACAGAAGAAGAAAAAAATTAACTATATGGAATTCAAATAATTGAGCCGACGTCGGTCAATTAGTTGTTTAAAAACTAATTGACCAACGTGTAACAAAAATGTTGGTTAAATGCTCAGCTCTAGATTGTAATGACATCATCAGTGTGCATCGTGTGATTTTAACCAATTATGAGTAGGCATTTCCTACTAATTGGTTGATGATGTCATAGAAAACACTTATCTTCCTCTTTCTTTTTTACTACAAAACATAGAAATGCCCGTTTTTCACATATGCTGATGTTGGGGTGGTGCTGGAGATGATGAATATGAAGTTGAAACATTTAGAAATTTCCCTTTAACATTTCTTCAAACTGCCTTTTATTTATGATTGTCCTTGAAGTTATTAGAAGTTACAGTATTTGAAGCTTATAGCAATTTGGATTTTTGTAGAGGATAGATATTGCCAGGATAGATAGATATCTACAGGCCAGTTTCAATACAAATGACTTATACAAAAAAAAACATTTTATTGGGCTTTAGAAATTAAGCAGTTAGGCTGACATCACACTAAGGTTTTTTCTCAGAGAAACAGCAGTGTTTTCCTCATTGTTTTAAATGGTACAGATGTATTTGACACACTGAATGTGCATCACAGCCTTACATATTATTTGTTTGACTGTGATGATTTCTGTTTTCAAGGACTCTAACCTCTCTGTCTGATGTGCAGAAGAAAACAACCAACTCTGAGACGCTACAAGTCCTCTTAGGTGTCTCAGAGGACACCCTCGTCACCTGTGTGCAGGACAGCCTGCAAGGTTCTCTCTCCAAACTTGCATGCATGTCCAATTCTCCATCTGGAAGTGCAGGCTCTCCAAAGATGACCCCTGCTGTAATGGCAGAAGTGATTAAAGATGTCAAGTCGGCCTTATCTGTGGTCGTTAAGGGTGCCTCCGCTAGCCAAACCTCTCAAGTGACACCGGTAAAGGGAGACTCACAGACCAAGGTGACTGAGAGCATGGTGAGAGAGCTGGCTGCAAAACTTGAAAAAGTTGACCAAGAGAGCAAGAGTCTAACAGGGCAAGTCATGACCACAATCTCTGACACAATGGTGGCTTTTGTTGAAGAGAACGAACAGAATTTGCTGGAAGATCTGAAGGACAAGATCACATTTTTGGCATCGCATGTTGGCTTCATTGAGGATCTTGATGCCCTGATAAGGAAATACGAGAGCAGCTACAATATTGGTGAATCTGGTTCCTCCTGCACGCTCACATCTAAGAGCATCCAAAAACTCTCCAGCAGGGAGTTTCAAACATCAGCAATACAAGCAGTGAGTGGAGTTCTTGCCAAACAAGTCAGTAGTTTGAGCTTTCCTAGTTCAGTCATTCAGTCTGAGTTAACAGGTGCTGTATCAGGTCAAACATTGTCTGGCATTTTAAAGACAGAGTCAATTCGCCCAGTGGGCTCAGCAGCGTCAGTAGTTGTTAAGACTTTCGTGTCAGATATGAAGTCCTTGGCTGAATCTGAAGAGAGTCCCCAACAGAAGAGTGCCTGGTCTGCTGCTGTTCACATTTACCACAGCATCCAAAACAACTTGAAAGATTATTTCGGCAAGCTTCAGCGATGTGCCTTAAAGAGCATTGTCACATCTGATGACAACATCACAAATGCTGAGTTTAAGGAGACAGTTCCACTTCCTTGCTTAAACATGAAATATAGGCCCAGTAAGAGTGAGCCTCAGTTGCCAGAGTCCACTGGTGCAGTTACTTTACAAAGAGGCCTAAGTGAGAGCTCAAAACTTCTTTGGGCAAAAACAGAGTCAGAAGAAAGCAAGCTCCTTCTGACAACTTGCACCAAAGAAGTCATCTCAGCGCTTCTGGTCTTGTACAACACTGAGATGTCAAAGGAGGACCCCCTGTACACTGTTGGAGAAAAAGGATCAGGCTTCTCTATTGAGAGAGAGAAATTTGTAGAGGGTGTTCTGGCTCAGCTTGGGGATATCTCCCATTCCAGGGCCTCATCACCAATAGTTTGTGAGTTCTCCTGTCAAAATGAGGACAGCAGAAGTAAGGCCACAGCTTCTTTGACCAGTCTGTTAGATTGTATTAGAAAACTCTCAAGTGAGGAATTTAAGAGAAATGCCACTCAAGCAGTGAGTGAGTTCCTAGTTAAAAAGTCCACCAGTAGCTTAACTAGTGCACAGCCTGCTTATTCTGTAGCATCCAGGTCTTGTTCCATTCAAAACCAGTACACATGGTCAAAGGATATTTGTGCGGATTCTGCTGCCTTTGGCATCATTGAAACATTTGTGGAAGACCTGCAGAGCTCGGCGCAACCTGCAGAAGTAGAGGAGAGAGAACCTGACCTCCAGGAAAATGCACAAAAGCTACAGAGCAGGATCTGGTCTGCTACCACTAGTTTATATAACAATATTCAGAAGACATTAAAGGACTTCATCATTCATCAGCGGAGGTCAGACATGCTGAGCAGAATGTCTAGTCATATACCCACAGAGGACTCTGGACATCTTGGGACTAAGGAGCACATTTGTTTGGCAAGCCAGGACTTGAGGCAAGCTAGTAAGAGTGTGCCTCACTTGCACAGTTTGAACCTTGAAGTGGCTCTACACAGGGGTGTCAGCGAGAGTTCAAAACTTCTCTGGACTGAAACAGACGAGGCTCTACTGACCAATAGTACCAAAGAGGTCATTTCAACAATCTTGACCTCATGCGAGGATCAGGCATCAAATGCACCTTGCTTCTCCACAGTAGGAAAGAAAATATCTGATATGTCCCTTGAGGTCAACATGTTGGTAGGTGGTGTTCTGTCTCAGCTGAAGGACATCTCCTTGTCAAGGTCCCCAACACCATGTGAAGACATGTTTGAACGTCTCCAAGGTTCTCCTGAGCGAACCTCTCTAGTAAGTCTAGATTGCAGCACGGCTGCCTCCAAAGGCACTGCATCTTCCCACAGTCTTTCAACAAAGATCCTCCAAAAACTCTCTAGTCATGAGTTCCAAACCAAAGCTGAGAAAGGAGTGAGTGAGGTCCTCTCTAGATCATTTAACATTGTGGAGGAAGGCACAACAGATAAGTACCTCCAGCCTGTATCTACATCCACCACATCTACTGATATTATACAAACCATGGTGAAAGACCAGCAGGAGCTCACCCAGACCACCCAATCATCGGACATGGTATCTGGAACCTCCCTGCTCACCACTGGACAGGTTTCTGAGAAAAGGATCTGGTCTGTTGCTCGTAACATCTACTACAGTCTGCAAAGTAAGATTACGGAGTTTCTCAGAAAAGATCTTCAAAGATCAGACACAACACTTGGTTCAATCCAAATCTTTACGTATCAAAGCAGTCCTGCATCACAAAGAGCAAGTATCGGCCATCTTGAGGTCAACCAGAGCAGTGTTACACCTGGTGGAAACGATGCCTGTGTGGACATTCCGCACAAATTACTACCTAAAACCACTGAGCTCTCAGGATCCATGCTGGAGGATATTGGCACGATCCGTTGTAGGAGTGCTGACAGCCAAAATACAAGAAATACCTCTTCTTCACGCTCCTCCATCTCTCTAACACCTACTTCAAAATTAAGGCAGTCGAAATGGCACTTTGCCTTACCCGGGACTCCCATCCCCACTGAGTTTCCTGCTCAGATTGACTTTCCCATTGTTAGAAACACAATCATTGAGGACTTCTTTCACACAGAGGACTTACTTCCTGTAACCTTTGTGGACAAAGTCAGGCAAGCTGCTGGGGTGGTAGTGGACATTATGGTGGAAAGTGTTGAGAACACACAGGAAGATGGACAGGGTGCTTCTCATCTTGACGACCTCCGATCTGCTGTTAGGAAATTGAGAAAAATTATTTCCACTTGGACCATCCACATTTTCAGTCATGAATTGGTGGATAAAGTGATAGCCCTTCAGGACAGCCACAGCACTCCACAGGTCTTAACATTGGAAGCAGCCAAAAGTGCTTCAAACTCCATTCTTTCAAGACTGAAATGGGGAAAGGAACAATGTGCCATATCCAAGGAGCTCTCCTCTCAGCTTCTCCAGATATTTGCTGAAGAGACAGTGAAGGGCTTCCTGGGACAGTGGTCAGATGAGTATGAAAACATAAACTTTGATGTTTCAGTCCAGAACGATCCAAAGACTTCTACTTGCATGGTCATTCTTCAAATGATCACCAAAGCCACTGCTAAATGTTATTTTGAGTCCACTACCAGCGTGGCCACCAGTGACATTGTAGAAGGCGTGTTTGATTTGGAAAGGGATACCATCAGCAGTACTGGAGAGCAGGTCCTCACCTTTAACACAAAGGTATAGTACACATACATCTTTCATGAATAACACTGCTGTTGACCTTTTGTGAGATATATGATTATTTGTGTCATGGCATTGCACTGCTTCTTTGCAATTGATATCCTGTACTTGATCCAAGATGGCGTAGCAGTAAGTCGTCCTGTCGTGTCGTGTCCCTGTATATTTAGTTTATTTTTCGTTTTTTTACATAGCTATCCCTAAGCTTCCAAATACGCTGGATCTTCACAACTAGCTATCTAGCTAAACCGCAACCCCGGATGATTACCCCTGGCTAGCGTTTCCACCCACTTAGCTTGAAGCTAGCCCGGCCTGCGCTACCACCGTAGCATACTCCTGAGCTACAATACCCGGGCCCACGACCGGTCTATCGATGTCACCGCATGAAGAGGAATAAACAGACTCACCCCATCGCGACGTCCCCCAAAGGCTAACTCTCTAGCCCTCGCTATCTCCCTGCTTGCTAATTCGGCCTGCTAACTGCTAGCTTGTCCAGCTCCAGTCCGCTAACTGCTACCTTGTCTAGCCCGGGCCTACAAACTGTTAGCTTGTTAGCACAGGCCTGCTAACCGCCTGAATCGCCGCGTCCCAAACGCCCACCGGACCCATATTTACTTTCTATCTCTTTTGACTTTTAATTTGTTTATACCTTCCGGAAACCTGCCTCACCCAATGTGATACGGAATCGCTATTATTTTTTATTTATTTTTTAGAACACACTCAAAAACCTCCAGAAGCTAACCAGCTAACTAGCTACAAGCTATTTAGTCATTGTTAGTTTTTTTAAACCTGGATAACACTCGCCAGTCCAGCTTCCCTGCCCCATCCACCGCTGCCCCCTGGACACTGATCTCTTGGCTACATAGCTGATGCACGCTGGACTGTCCATTAATCACGGTACTCCATTCTGCTTGTTTGTTTTATCTGTTGGCCCCGTTGCCTAGTCTACGCCATTTTACCTGCTGTTGTTGTGCTAGCTGATTAGCTGTTGTCTCACCTACTGTTTTAGCTAGCTTTCCCAATTCAACACCTGTGATTACTGTATGCCTCGCTGTATGTCTCTCTCAAATGTCAATATGCCTTGTATACTGTTGTTCAGGTTAGTTATCATTGTTTTAGTTCACAATGGAGCCCCTAGTTCCACTCTTCATACCCCTGATAACTCCTTTGTCCCACCTCCCACACATGCGGTGACCTCACCCATTACTACCAGCATGTCCAGAGATACAACCTCTCTCATCATCACCCAGTGCCTGGGCTTACCTCCGCTGTACCCGCACCCCACCATACCCCTGTCTGCGCATTATGCCCTGAATATATTCTACCATGCCCAGAAACCTGCTCCTCTTATTCTCTGTCCCCAACGCTCTAGGCGACCAGTTTTGATAGCCTTTAGCCGCACCCTCATACTACTCCTTCTCTGTTCCGCGGGTGATGTGGAGGTAAACCCAGGCCCTGCATGTCCCCAGGCACCCTCATTTGTTGACTTCTGTGATCGAAAAAGCCTTGGTTTCATGCATGTCAACATCAGAAGCCTCCTCCCTAAGTTTGTCTTACTCACTGCTTTAGCACACTCTGCTAACCCTGATGTCCTTGCTGTGTCTGAATCCTGGCTCAGGAAGGCCACCAAAAATTCAGAGATTTCCATACCCAACTATAACATCTTCCGTCAAGATAGAACTGCCAAAGGGGGAGGAGTTGCAGTTTACTGCAGAGATAGCCTGCAAAGTAATGTCATACTTTCCAGGTCCATACCCAAACAGTTCGAACTACTAATTTTGAAAATTACTCTCTCCAGAAATAAGTCTCTCACGGTTGCCGCCTGCTACCGACCCCCTCAGCTCCCAGCTGTGCCCTGGACACCATTTGTGAATTGATCGCCCCCCATCTAGCTTCAGAGTTTGTTCTGTTAGGTGACCTAAACTGGGATATGCTTAACACCCCGCCAGTCCTACAATCTAAGCTAGATGCCCTCAATCTCACACAAATCATCAAGGAACCCACCAGGTACAACCCTAACTCTGTAAACAAGGGCACCCTCATAGACGTCATCCTGACCAACTGGCCCTCCAAATACACCTCCGCTGTCTTCAACCAGGATCTCAGCGATCACTGCCTCATTGCCTGTATCCGCTACGGAGCCGCAGTCAAACGACCACCCCTCATCACTGTCAAACGCTCCCTAAAACACTTCTGTGAGCAGGCCTTTCTAATCGACCTGGCCCGGGTATCCTGGAAGGACATTGACCTCATCCCGTCAGTTGAGGATGCCTGGTCATTCTTTAAAAGTAACTTCCTCACCATTTTAGATAAGCATGCTCCGTTCAAAAAATGCAGAACTAAGAACAGATACAGCCCTTGGTTCACTCCAGACCTGACTGCCCTCGACCAGCACAAAAACATCCTGTGGCGGACTGCAATAGCATCGAATAGTCCCCGTGATATGCAACTGTTCAGGGAAGTCCGGAACCAATACACGCAGTCAGTCAGGAAAGCTAAGGCCAGCTTCTTCAGGCAGAAGTTTGCATCCTGTAGCTCCAACTCCAAAAAGTTCTGGGACACTGTGAAGTCCATAGAGAACAAGAGCACCTCCTCCCAGCTGCCCACTGCACTGAGGCTAGGTAACACGGTCACCACTGATAAATCCATGATTATCGAAAACTTCAATAAGCATTTCTCAACGGCTGGCCATGCCTTCCGCCTGGCTACTTCAACCTCGGCCAACAGCTCCGCCCCCCCCGCAGCTCCTCGCCCAAGCCTCTCCAGGTTCTCCTTTACCCAAATCCAGATAGCAGATGTTCTGAATGAGCTGCAAAACCTGGACCCGTACAAATCAGCTGGGCTTGACAATCTGGACCCTCTATTTCTGAAACTATCTGCCACCATTGTCGCAACCCCTATTACCAGCCTGTTCAACCTCTCTTTCATCTCGTCTGAGATCCCCAAGGATTGGAAAGCTGCCGCAGTCATCCCCCTCTTCAAAGGGGGAGACACCCTGGACCCAAACTGTTACAGACCTATATCCATCCTGCCCTGCCTATCTAAGGTCTTCGAAAGCCAAGTCAACAAACAGGTCACTGACCATCTCGAATCCCACCGTACCTTCTCCGCTGTGCAATCTGGTTTCCGAGCCGGTCATGGGTGCACCTCAGCCACACTCAAGGTACTAAACGATATCATAACCGCCATCGATAAAAGACAGTACTGTGCAGCCGTCTTCATCGACCTTGCCAAGGCTTTCGACTCTGTCAATCACCATATTCTTATCGGCAGACTCAGTAGCCTCGGTTTTTCGGATGACTGCCTTGCCTGGTTCACCAATTACTTTGCAGACAGAGTTCAGTGTGTCAAATCGGAGGGCATGCTGTCCGGTCCTCTGGCAGTCTCTATGGGGGTGCCACAGGGTTCAATTCTCGGGCCGACTCTTTTCTCTGTGTATATCAATGATGTTGCTCTTGCTGCGGGCGATTCCCTGATCCTCCTCTACGCAGACGACACCATTCTATATACTTTCGGCCCGTCTTTGGACACTGTGCTATCTAACCTCCAAACAAGCTTCAATGCCATACAACACTCCTTCCGTGGCCTCCAACTGCTCTTAAACGCTAGTAAAACCAAATGTATGCTTTTCAACCGGTCGCTGCCTGCACCTGCATGCCCGACTAGCATCACCACCCTGGATGGTTCCGACCTAGAATATGTGGACGTCTATAAGTACCTAGGTGTCTGGCTAGACTGCAAACTCTCCTTCCAGACTCATATCAAACATCTCCAATCGAAAATCAAATCAAGAGTCGGCTTTCTATTCCGCAACAAAGCCTCCTTCACTCACGCCGCCAAGCTTACCCTAGTAAAACTGACTATCCTACCGATCCTCGACTTCGGCGATGTCATCTACAAAATGGCTTCCAACACTCTACTCAGCAAACTGGATGCAGTCTATCACAGTGCCATCCGTTTTGTCACTAAAGCACCTTATACCACCCACCACTGCGACTTGTATGCTCTAGTCGGCTGGCCCTCGCTACATATTCGTCGCCAGACCCACTGGCTCCAGGTCATCTACAAGTCTATGCTAGGTAAAGCTCCGCCTTATCTCAGCTCACTGGTCACGATGGCAACACCCATCCGTAGCACGCGCTCCAGCAGGTGTATCTCACTGATCATCCCTAAAGCCAACACCTCATTTGGCCGCCTTTCGTTCCAGTACTCTGCTGCCTGTGACTGGAACGAATTGCAAAAATCGCTGAAGTTGGAGACTTTTATCTCCCTCACCAACTTCAAACATCAGCTATCTGAGCAGCTAACCGATCGCTGCAGCTGTACATAGTCTATTGGTAAATAGCCCACCCTTTTCACCTACCTCATCCCCATACTGTTTTTATTTATTTACTTTTCTGCTCTTCTGCACACCAATATCTCTACCTGTACATGACCATCTGATCATTTATCACTCCAGTGTTAATCTGCAAAATTGTAATTATTTGCCTACCTCCTCATGCCTTTTGCACACATTGTATATAGACCCCCCCTTTGTTTTCTACTGTGTTATTGACTTGTTAATTGTTTACTCCATGTGTAACTCTTTGTTGTATGCTCACACTGCTATGCTTTATCTTGGCCAGGTCGCAGTTGCAAATGAGAACTTGTTCTCAACTAGCCTACCTGGTTAAATAAAGGTGAAATAAATAAAAAATTAAGATATCGAAAAAATGTCAGTTTGTTTTAATGTGCCTTTTCCCGCAAACCAGGGTTCCAAGAAAGTTAGTAAGAACCTCTGTCCTCAAGAGTCTCTGGAGTACCAGCCTCAGAACATTTCCCCTACTGTGTACTTTACAGGTAAGCCCTGCTGCTGTTTAGGCTGCTGCTCAGTCAAGACTGAGACATTATCCCTTTACCATTCCATTAATTCATTTGGAAAGACATTGTACTCCTCTGAGTTGTTACATATGACATACTGTACTGTGGGCTGGGTGGTAGCCTAGTGGGTTAAGAGGTTGGGCCAGTAACCGATAGGTTGCTGGTTCAGAATCCCTGAGTTCACGAGGCAAAATCTGTCAATGTGCTCTTGAGCAAGGCACTTCATCCTAATTGCTCCTGTAAGTCTCTCTGGATAACAGTGTCTGATAAATGAGTTAAAATGTAAATTGATGGCATGCTGGATGGTCTTTCGTTGCAGAGACGATGACAACATCTCATGGCTCCTTTTCTCCAGAGGAAATGTATGATATCGCAGCGTCCTTCCCACTTGAAGAGAAGAGTCGCAGACCCTCCCTTTTCACCAGATTGTCTAGATCCATCACGAAAGGCTTTCTCAGCCCATTCAAATCTTCAAGGAAAACCAAATTATTTAATTAAATTCCTCATTATAAACAACGAGAGCATTCATTTGTTCAGATGAGAATCTAATCGTATTGGTCACATACGCAGAAAACAACTGTGAGATGCTTTATTACGAGCACATTCCCAACAATGCAGAGTTAAAAAAGTAAAAATATTTTCTAAATAGTAACACAATAACAATAACAAGGCTATATACAAGGAGTACCAGTACCGAGTCAATGTGCATGGGTGCGAGGTAGTTGAGGTAATACAGTATGTCCATGTAGGTAAGGGTAAAAGTGACTAGGCAATCAGGATAGATAATAAACACAGTAGCAGCAGCTAGTGTGAAAGTCGGTCAGTGTCACAGTGAATGTGTGGGTAGAGTGTAGTGAGTGTGCATCGAGCCAATTCAAGAGAGTCAGTGGAAAACAATTAGAAAAATACATCAATAACAAAGGGGGTCAATGCAAATAGTGCAGGTGGCCATTTAATTAACGTTCAGCAGTCTAATGACTTGGGGGTAGAAGCTGTTCAGCAGTCTAATGACTTGGGGGTAGAAGCTGTTCAGCAGTCTAATGACTTGGGGGTAGAAGCTGTTCAGCAGTCTAATGACTTGGGGGTAGAAGCTGTTAAGGAGCCTTTTGTCCCAGACTTGGTGCTCTCGTATCGCTTGCCGTGTGGTAGCAGAGTGAACAGTCTATGACTTGGGTGGTTGGAGCCTTTTGCCAATCATTTACATATCACTTACTTTATTTTTATTTGATTTGATGTCATATTGTAAAAGTATGTATCTGTTTTGCTGAAAATATGATTTTGAAAACAATGAATGTCTACAAGTGCTTCATAAAACAGTTATATTTATTTTTGTATTTTCAAAAGACAGCAAATAGCCAATCAAGTATCAACATAAGTGAAATGAAAGACAGATTTCATTTTCAGTGAATAATTGTCTTGTCCAGTAAGCAACTCAATGACAGCGATTCAATGACATCATTATATCACCTCCAAGAGGCATCTTCAACGTTCACCTGACAACCCATTGGATAAGACACAAACACTAACCAAGTGTTTCTTACCTGTCAAGAAGGTTGAGATCAGAAGCTTCTTCAATACCCCAGAAATGGAAAGGCTTTGAGACAAAGACAATCAACTGTCCAGATAATGCACATACACTAACCCGGATGTTCTACTTGCCCCACTGAGTTACAGCAAAGTTATCATTTATGCATGGGTCCACGATCCACTCATAGCTCTCACAGCTATCTGACAGTACTCAGAATACTAAGGAAGAAGTGTGTGATATTGGATTTGGTATTCTTCCCACTCCCAAGTGATTGGGAGTCCCATAGGGTGCCGCATAATTGGCCCAGCGTCGTCCGGGTTTGGCCATCATTGTAAATAAGAATTTGTTCTTAACTGACTTGTCTAGTGAAATAAAGGTTAAATAAAAATAAACTATTTAAGCTGTCTGCTATGTTGCTGTGTAAATCCACACACTGCAGGCGAATGATGACTCATGCTGTGCTAACACATCGTTACAGTAGTTGTCAGTTTTGTAGCGTAAATAAATGTGAAATACAGTATGTATTGTTTTCCCATAATGCCATTATTTCATGTCTTGTGGTATTTTTAGCATTTTTCCCCCCTTATGTATCAGATGTATTATTTTGACACTGCACAGACTCATTTAAATGAGCAATAATGATTCACATCTTAATAAAAGAGATTTAAGGCAGCAGTGTTCATACTGTATTTTACATTGATTTCAACCACTATAGGTCTTCATCAGCAAGTGAGGATTTCTATGGATAAAAACTGGTGTTAAGTGTGTGTGTGGGGGGGGTTGGAGCCTCAATGAGACCCATGTCAAACACTTACAATCACGTACAGTACAGCCACATTCAGTACAATCACATACAGTACAACCACATAGTCAACTGAATGATTCTAGAATAATAATAATTCCATTCACATTTGGCTACTACAAATAGCCAGTGAAATATGATACGTTTTTTGTTACTTGAGAATAGGAATGACTGAGAATCCACTGCCTGCCTTTGTAAACTTTCTGCACACAAATCAAACACAGTACTGACTATATCTATAAGCCTCATCCAAAGGAACGAAATTCTAAGTCGTCCGCATTGTTTCAGGCATCATCCGTTCCAAAGTCTCATCTTGTTCACTGTAAAAAATATAAATAAAAACTCAAATAAGAGTTCCTTTTTGGACAATTCCAGGTTGTCCCTCCTTGTTTCAGTATGTTTAATCTGCCTAATGACCAGGATCCTGGTGTCTACCCAATGTGCTGAGCACTCCTCCTGGACAGAGTCCGCGCTACATTCAGCTGCTGCAACCATGGTCTCTGTGTGAAGGCACTGTTAGAGAGTCAATCAACCAGAACAAGGTTAGGAGACCAAATCTGTGTCCTAGCATTGTGAAATACTGTATATGTAATGGCCTCAATACATTAATGAAGCGCCCTTACATCCTATCCTCTCCCCATAATGAAACAACTTGTTAGGGTGAACCAATAAGACTGACACTATATACCTTCTTAAGCATGATAGTTGGCTCATGATTTGTTTCAGGACTTGTTAGGGTAAACCAATAACAGCTTCTAACCCCAAGTCATAAGACTGCTGAACAATTAATCAAATGGCCACCGGACAAGTTAATAAATAAATAAGCTTTTGAAAGACGCACTATGCAACATTTTAAAACACATCTTCTGTTTCTGGAATACAGCTGACAAACACAAGGTCTGAGGATTGTCCAGTTTTTATCGGACAAGCTGATGCAGATCATCATCCCAGGTCTTTACGAACTACTGGGCATCCAAGATGCTGCCTCCTCTCCATTGTCACAGAGATCTCTCACAGCGTCACTCACCAGTCTGTTAGACACCCTCGTCACCTGTGTGCAGGACAGCCTGCAAGGATCTCTCTCCAAACTTGCATGCATGTCCAATTCTCCATCTGGAAGTGCAGGCTCTCCGAAGATGACCCCTGCTGTAATGGCAGAAGTGATTAAAGATGTCAAGTCGGCCGTATCAGTGGTCGTTAAGAGTGCCTCCGCTAGCCAAACCCCTCAAGTGACACCGGTAAGGGGAGACTCACAGACCAAGGTGACTGAGAGCATGGTGAGAGAGCTGGCTGCTAAACTTGAAAAAGTTGACCAAGAGAGCAAGAGTCTAACAGGGCAAGTCATGACCATGATCTCTGACACAATGGTGGCTTTTGTTGACGAGAACGAACAGAATTTGCTGAAAGATCTGAAGGACAAGATCACGTTTCATGTTGACTTCATTGACGATCTTGATGCCCTGATAAGGAAATACGAGAGCAGCTACAATATTGGTGAATCTGGTTCCTCCTGCACGCTCACATCTAAGAGCATCCAAAAACTCTCCAGCCGGGAGATTCAAACATCAGCAATACAAGCAGTGAGTGGAGTTCTTGACAAAAAAGTCAGTAGTTTGAGCTTTCCTAGTTCAGTCGTTCAGTCTGAGTTAACAGGTGCTGTATCAGGTCAAACATTGTCTGGCATTGTAAAGACAGAGTCAATTCACCCAGCTGGCTCAGCAGCGTCAGTAGTTGTTAAGACTTTCGTGTCAGATATGAAGTCATTGGCTGAATCTGAAGAGAGTCCCCAACAGAAGAGTGCCTGGTCTGCTGCTGTTCACATTTACCACAGCATCCAAAACAACTTGAAAGATTGTTTCGGCAAGCTTCAGAGATTTGCCCTAAAGAGCATGGTCACATCTGATGACAACATCACAAATGCTGAGTTTAAGGAGACAGTTCCACTTCCTTGCTTAGACATGAAATATAGGCCCAGTAAGAGTGAGCCTCAGTTTCCAGAGTCCACTGGTGAAGTTACTTTACAAAGAGGCCTAAGTGAGTGCTCAAAACTTCTTTGGGCACAAACTGAGTCAGAAGAAAGCAAGCACCTTCTGACAACTTGCACCAAAGAAGTCATCTCAGAGCTTCTGGTCTTGTACAAGACTGAGATGTCAAAGGAGGACCCCCTGTACACTGTTGGAGAAAAAGGATCAGACTTCTCTATTGAGAGACAACAATTTGTAGAGGGCGTTCTGGCTCAGCTTGGGGATATCTCCCATTCCAGGGCCTCATCACCAATAGTATATGAGTTCCCCTGTCAAATTGAGGACAGCAGAAGTAAGGCCACAGCTTCTTTGACCAGTCTGTTAGATTGCATGAAAAAACTCTCAAGTGAGGAATTCAAGAGAGACACCACTCAAGCAGTGAGTGAGTTCCTAGTTAAAAAGTCCAACAGTAGCTTAACTAGTACACAGCCTGGTTATTCTGTAGCATCCAGGTCTTGTTCCGTTCAAAACCAGAGAACCTTGTCAAAGGATATTTGTGTGGATTCTGCTGCCTTTGGCATCATTGACAGGTTTGTGGAAGACCTGCAGAGCTTGGCGCAACCTGCAGAAGTAGAGGAGAGAGAACCTGACCTCCAGGAAAATGCACAAAAGCGAAAGAGCAGGATCTGGTCTGCTACTACTAGTTTATATAAAAATATTAAGAAGACATTAAAGGACTTCATCATTCATCAGCGGAGGTCAGACATGCTGAGCAGAATGTCTAGTCATATACCCACAGAGGACTCTGGACATCTTGGGACTAAGGAGCACATTTGTTTGGCAAGCCAGGACTTGAGGCAAGCTAGTAAGAGTGTGCCTCACTTGCCCAGTTTTAACCTTGAAGTGGCTCTACACATGGGTGTCAGCGAGAGTTCAAAACTTCTCTGGACTGAAACAGACGAGGCTCTACTGACCAATAGTACCAAAGAGGTCATTTCAACAATCTTGACCTCATGCGAGGATCAGGCATCAAATGCACCTTGCTTCTCCACAGTAGGAAAGAAAATATCTGATATGTCCCTTGAGGTCAACATGTTGGTAGGTGGTGTTCTGCCTCAGCTGAAGGACATCTCCTTGTCAAGGTCCCCAACACCATGTGAAGACATGTTTGAACGTCTCCAAGGTTCTACTGAGCGAACCTCTCCAGTAAGTCTAGATTGCAGCACGGCTGCCTCCAAAGGCATTGCATCTTCCCACAGTCTTTCAACAAAGAGCCTCCAAAAACTTTCTAGTCATGAGTTCCAAACCAAAGCTGAGAAAGGAGTGAGTGAGGTCCTCTCTAGATCATTTAACATTGTGGAGGAAGGTACAACAGATAAGTACCTCCAGTCTGTATCTACATCCACCACATCTACTGATATTATACAAACCATAGTGAAAGATCTGCAGGAGCTCACCCAGACCACCCAATCATCTGACATGGTATCTGGAACCTCCCTGCTCACCACTGGACAGGTTTCTGAGAAAAAAATCTGGTCTGTTGCTCGTAACATCTACTACAGTCTGCAAAGTAAGATTACGGAGTTTCTCAGAAAAGATCTTCAAAGATCAGACACAACACTTGGTTCAATCCAAATCTTTACATATCAAAGCAGTCCTGCATCACAAAGAGCAAGTCTCGGCCATCTTGAGGTCAACCAGAGCAGTGTTACACCTGGTGGAAACGATGCCTGTGTGGACATTCCGCACAAATTATTATCTAAAACCACTGAGCTCTCAGGATCCATGCTGGAGGATATTGGCACGATCCGTTGTAGGAGTGCTGACAGCCAAAATACAAGAAATACCTCTTCTTCACGCTCCTCCATCTCTCTAACACCTACTTCAAAAGGAAGGCAGTCGAAATGGCACTCTACCTTACCCGGGACTCCCATCCCCACTGAGTTTCCTGCTCAGATTGACTTTCCCATTGTTAGAAACACAATCATTGAGGACTTCTTTCACACAGAGGACTTACTTCCTGTAACCTTTGTGGACAAAGTCAGGCAAGCTGCTGGGGTGGTAGTGGACATTATGGTGGAAAGTGTTGAGAACACACAGGAAGATGGACAGGGTGCTTCTCATCTTGACGACCTCCGATCTGCTGTTAGGAAATTGAGAAAAATAATTTCCACTTGGACCATCCACATTTTCAGTCATGAATTGGTGGATAAAGTGATAGCCCTTCAGGACAGCCACAGCACTCCACAGGTCTTAACATTGGAAGCAGCCAAAAGTGCTTCAGACTCCATTCTTTCAAGGCTGAAATGGAGAAAGGAACAATGTGCCATATCCAAGGAGCTCTCCTCTCAGCTTCTCCAGATATTTGCTGAAGAGACAGTGAAGGGCTTCCTGAGACAGTGGTCAGATGAGTATGAAAACATAAACTTTGATGTTTCAGTCCAGAACGATCCAAAGACTTCTACTTGCATGGTCATTCTTCAAATGATCACCAAAGCCACTGCTAAATGTTATTTTGAGTCCACTACCAGCGTGGCCACCAGTGACATTGTAGAAGGCGTGTTTGATTTGGAAAGGGATACCATCAGCAGTACTGGAGAGCAGGTCCTCACCTTTAACACAACGGTATAGTACACATGCATCTTTCATGAATAACACTGCTGTTGACCTTTTGTGAGATATATGATTATTTGTGTCATGGCATTGCACTGCTTCTTTGCAATTGATATGCTGTACTTTAAGATATCGAAAACATTTCAGTTTGTTTTAATGTGCCTTTTCCCACAAACCAGGGTTCCAAGAAAGTTAGTAAGAACCTCTGTCCTCAAGAGTCTCTGGAGTACCAGCCTCAGAACATTTCCCCTACTGTGTACTTTACAGGTAAGCCCTGCTGCTGTTTAGGCTGCTGCTCAGTCAAGACTGAGACATTATCCCTTTACCAATCCATTAATTCATTTGGAAAGACATTGTACTCCTCTGAGTTGTTACATATGACATACTGTACTGTGGGCTGGGTGGTAGCCTAGTGGGTTAAGAGGTTGGGCCAGTAACCGATAGGTTGCTGGTTCAGAATCCCTGAGTTCACGAGGCAAAATCTGTCAATGTGCTCTTGAGCAAGGCACTTCATCCTAATGGTCTTTTGTTGCAGAGACGATGACAACATCTCATGGCTCCTTTTCTCCAGAGGGAATTTATGATATCGCATCGTCCTTCCCACTTGAAGAGAAGAGTCGCAAACCCTCCCTTTTCACCAGATTGTCTAGATCCATCACGAAAGGCTTTCTCAGCCCATTCAAATCTTCTAGGAAAACCAAATAATTTAATTAAATTCCTCATTATAAACAACGAGAGCATTCATTTGTTCAGATGAGAATCTAATCGTATTGGTCACATACGCAGAAAATAACTGTGAGATGCTTTATTACGAGCACATTCCCAACAATGCAGAGTTAAAAAAGTAAAAATATTTTCTAAATAGTAACACAATAACAATAACAAGGCTATATACAAGGAGTACCAGTACCGAGTCAATGTGCATGGGTGCGAGGTAGTTGAGGTAATACAGTATGTCCATGTAGGTAAGGGTAAAAGTGACTAGGCAATCAGGATAGATAATAAACACAGTAGCAGCAGCTAGTGTGAAAGTCGGTCAGTGTCACAGTGAATGTGTGGGTAGAGTGTAGTGAGTGTGCATCGAGCCAATTCAAGAGAGTCAGTGGAAAACAATTAGAAAAATACATCAATAACAAAGGGGGTCAATGCAAATAGTGCAGGTGGCCATTTAATTAACGTTCAGCAGTCTAATGACTTGGGGGTAGAAGCTGTTCAGCAGTCTAATGACTTGGGGGTAGAAGCTGTTCAGCAGTCTAATGACTTGGGGGTAGAAGCTGTTCAGCAGTCTAATGACTTGGGGGTAGAAGCTGTTAAGGAGCCTTTTGTCCCAGACTTGGTGCTCTCGTATCGCTTGCCGTGTGGTAGCAGAGTGAACAGTCTATGACTTGGATGGTTGGAGCCTTTTGCCAATCATTTACATATCACTTACTTTATTTTTATTTGATTTGATGTCATATTGTAAACGTATGTATCTGTTTTGCTGAAAATATGATTTTGAAAACAATGAATGTCTACAAGTGCTTCATAAAACAGTTATATTTATTTTTGTATTTTCAAAAGACAGCAAATAGCCAATCAAGTATCAACATAAGTGAAATGAAAGACAGATTTAATTTTCAGTGAATAATTGTCTTGTCCAGTGAGCAACTCAATGACAGCGATTCAATGACATCATTAGATCACCTCCAAGAAGCATCTTCAACGTTCACCTGACAACCCATTGGATAAGACACAAACACTAACCAAGCGTTTCTTTCCTGTCAAGAAGGTTGAGATCAGAATATAAGGTCCATAAACAAACTGAAAATGGCATACTGAAGATGGAGTCAAAAGGAACTCAGCCTTTCACCCTTTTCATAGCAATGGAATATGTGACACGGTTCGTTATAGTTCATGTTTTCTACAAAAAATTATAAAGGCAGATTTGATTATCCAGTTAAAAAGTTTTTTTTTTAATCGACAGAACTACCGTCCTTGGGTGTTCCTGAGCTCACAGTTAAAGGTTAAACATGTTATTGTGAGTTCTGGAGGCAGCAGATGCTGTTGGTGGTCGATCAAGGGCACTTCCTGTCTTCGCACTGCTTCCCGCCCTCTTCAAACTCATGTTTTGAGATCCACATTTGCTGGAAAGTTCCCTAGAGTAAGACAACATGATGCTTATCAGTACAAATCCAAAACAATACAACCACCATCATTGATGAAGTGCATTAGGTCAAAGTAATAGGTTATTATCAAACTATTTCAAAACAGGCCAACACACAAATCCCAAAACAAATAGACAAATCATAGTGTGCAAGTGACCAGAAGCGAGGCTGCTGAGCTGCTTAGTGGAGGCTGCTGCCTCTGTGGTGAGAGCAATAACACACTGAACATGATGGACAAGGATGCTCCATATAGCCATCCATCACTGTCCAGGCACAGCCTGGGTGTATGTAAAACAATATGACCAGATATGGTTTGATATCTCTTCTGAAACTCTGGTGGGTTTATTGAGTTCAGGGTTGTGTAATGGTTGCTTCCATGTCAGTCCTCAAAGATGAAATTGCATAGAATCGAATGAATCACATCCAATGATTTCCCGCTTTGGACATTGTTTTGAAAATGATTCTCCATAGCTGCCATACCTTTGTGATGTCATAAAGTGTTACAGAATTCCCCTTCGATTAAAACTATGGAGTTCATTGGCCTCAACTTCATTGGCTGTCCTTCAGAAAGTAGATAATACTTGTGTTTTCAAACAATTAATAAAAATACTAGCAACAAAGCAAACTAAATAGATTTAATCCATTAATATGATATTGCCAGATGGAAGAAAAGAACAAGGTAGGCCTAAACTGTAATAAGATATATCTTATAGACTGCTTCAGTGCATTTGGAAAGTATTCAGACCCCTTGACTTTTTACACATTTCATTTTTTACATTACAGCCTTATTCTAAAATGGATTACATACAACATTTTCCTCATCAATCTACACACAATATCCTATAATGACAAAGCAAAAACAGTTTTTTAGAAATTTTTGCAATTTAAAATGGAAAAAAACAGATACCTTATTTACATAAGTATTCAAACCCTTTGCTATGAGACTCGAAATTGAGCTCCGGTGCATCCTGTTTCCCTTGATCATCCTTGAGATGTTTCTACAACATGATTGGAGTCCCCCTGTATGAACCTGATAGTCACTCTGACAGAGCTCCAGTTCCTCTGTAGAGATGGGAGAACCTTCCAGAAGGACAACCATCTCTGCAGCACTCCACCAATCATACCTTTATGGTAGAGTGGCCAGACGGAAGCCACTCCTCAGTAAAAGGCACCTAAAGGACTCAGACATGAGAAACAAGATTCTCTGGTCTGATGAAACCAAAATGTAACTCTTTGGCCTGAATGCCAAGCGTCACGTCTAGAGGAAACCTGGCACCATCCCTACGGTGAAGCCTGGTGATGGTGCATCATGCTGTGGGGATGTTTTTCAGCAGCAGGGACTGGGAGACTTGAGAATCTGGGGTATGACTTAAAGATTGTTGTACACCAGCGGAACCCATCCAACTTGAAGGAGCTGGAGCAGTTTTGCCTTGAAGAATGGACAAGTCCCAGTGTCTAGATGTGCCAAGCTTATAGAGACGTACCCCAAGAGACTTGCAGCTGTAATTGCTGCAAAATGTGGCTCTACAAAGTATTGACTTTGGGAGGTGAATAGTTATTCACGCTCAAATGTTCTGTTTTTTTGTGTGTCTTATTTCATGTTTGTTTCACAATAAAAAATATTTTGCATCTTCAAAGTGGTGTTGTGTAAATCAAATTATACAAACCGCCCAAAAATCTATTTTAATTCCAGGTTATAAGGCAACAAAATAGGAAAAATGCCAAAGGGGGTGAATACTTTCGCAAGCCACTGTAAATGGTTCAGTTCACATAAACAGTCATTATTTTCAGTTTGAGAGATCATCCCGGGGATGAGATTAAGAGAGATGGAAATTGAGATTAAGAGAGAGAGACTAATAAGAGAGAACTTGTTATGGGGCAGGTCAGGCGTCATTCATGGAGTCATTTGTAGGGTCAAGTCCCCAGCCGATCTATTTGAACCCATCATTATTTGTGGCCATGTATTAACTACTAAGTGAGTCTTTGACATGAAGACAGTGGTTAGATTCTGCCATGGGGACCTGCTCTGATGTTGTTTCCATTCTCTCCTGGTTATGACCATAGAGCCTTGTCCCAGTCTCTAGACCTGCCTGTCTGTTTGGTGGATGACCACCTGACCTCTGAAGCTGTCAATGAGATGGTAAGTTGACCTTGTCATTTCATATTACAACATAAATCCAATAAAATGTTATAGTGATGCTATCATTGGCAATGTTGACGTACCACAACCATCTCTGTTGTGTTTCAGTTGTTTAAATTTGTCCAACGTTGCCAATGCTCCTCCACTCTCTAACGGTTCATAAGTTCTTTCAGTATGATATTTGTTGTATATGTTAAGTTTGACTCTGTTGGTGCCATTATTTGAGAATCATAATGTTTATTTCTACCAGAAGCAAAGCAGCACTGTGGAAACCACAGAAGAAGAGAGCCTCAACAGTGCAAAAAATCTTGAGTCTTTTTCACTGATTATCAAGGATGAACCAATTTTTTTTCTGAGGTCTTGGCTGATTTCTTTTGATTTTCTCATGATGTCAAGCGAAGAGGCACTGAGTTTGAAGGTTGGCCTTGAAATACATCCACAGACTCAGATGATGTCAATTAGCCTAACATAAGCTTCTAAAGCCATGACATCCTTTTCTGGAATGTTCCAAGCTGTTTAACGGCACAGTCAACTTAATGCATGTAAACTTCTGACCCACTGGAATTAAGATACAGTGAATTATAAGTTAACTAATCTGTCTGTAAACAATTGTTGGAAAAATGACTTGTGTCATGCACAAAGTAGATGTCCTAACCGACTTGCCAAAACTAGAGTTTGTTAACAAGGAATTTGTGGAGTGGTTGAAAAACGACTTTTAATGACTCCAACCTAAGTGTATGTAAACTTCCGACTTCAACTGTACAAGCCAGTTTCAATACAAATTACTTCTACAAAAAAGTACTCTAATTTATCATATTATTTGACTTTAAAACAGAATAATAGTAATAGTAATAGTCTTTTTTCTTCTCCAAATCGAAGCTTTTCTCTTTTCTCTTTCTGTAATGAAAAGAACTATAGAAGTTGAATAAATTATTATTTTTTATTATTAGATGTGGTTGACACACCTCCACCACACTAAGGTGTTTTCCCAGAGCAAAAGCAACGAGTCCCTCACTATTTTCAACGGTGCAGATGTGTTTGACACACCTCCACCAGAGCGACGTTCCTCACAGCCTTACATATTATTTGTTTGACTGTGATGATTTCTGTTTTTTTTTCAAGAACCTCTCTGTCTGATGTGCAGAAGAAGACAACCAACTCTGACTCGCTACAAGTCCTCTTAGGTGTCTCAGAGGACACCCTCGTCACCTGTGTGCAGGACAGCCTGCAAGGTTCTCTCTCCAAACTTGCATGCAAGTCCAATTCTCCATCTGGAAGTGCAGGCTCCCCGAAGATGACCCCTGCTGTAATGGCAGAAGTGATTAAAGATGTCAAGTCGGCCGTATCAGTGGTCGTTAAGAGTGCCTCCGCTAGCCAAACCTCTCAAGTGACACCGGTAAGGGGAGACTCGCAGACCAAGGTGACTGAGAGCATGGTGAGAGTGCTGGCTGCTAAACTTGAAAAAGTTGACCAAGAGAGCAAGAGTCTAACAGGGCAAGTCATGACCATGATCTCTGACACAATGATGGCTTTTGTTGACGAGAACGAACAGAATTTGCTGAAAGATCTGAAGGACAAGATCACGTTTTTGGCATCGCATGTTGGCTTCATTGATGATCTTAATGCCCTGATAAGGAAATACGAGAGCAGCTACAATATTGGTGAATCTGGTTCCTCCTGCACGCTTACATCTAAGAGCATCCAAAAACTCTCCAGCCGGGAATTTCAAACATCAGCAATACAAACAGTGAGTGGAGTTCTTGCCAAAAAAGTCAGTAGTTTGAGCTTTCCTAGTTCAGTCGTTCAGTCTGAGTTAACAGGTGCTGTATCAGGTCAAACATTGTCTGGAATTGTAAAGACAGAGTCAATTCACCCAGTGGGCTCAGCAGCGTCAGTAGTTGTTAAGACTTTCGTATCAGATATAAAGTCCTTGGCTGAATCTGAAGAGAGTCCCCAACAGAAGAGTGCCTGGTCTGCTGCTGTTCACATTTACCACAGCATCCAAAACAACTTGAAAGATTATTTCGGCAAGCTTCAGAGATTTGCCCTAAAGAGCATTTCCACATCTGATGACAACATCACAAATGCTGAGTTTAAGGAGACAGTTCCACTTCCTTGCTTAGACATGAAATATAGGCCCAGTAAGAGTGAGCCTCAGTTGCCAGAGTCCACTGGTGAAGTTACTTTACAAAGAGGCCTAAGTGAGTGCTCAAAACTTCTTTGGGCACAAACTGAGTCAGAAGAAAGCAAGCTCCTTCTGACAACTTGCACCAAAGAAGTCATCTCAGAGCTTCTGGTCTTGTACAACACTGAGATGTCAAAGGAGGACCCCCTGTACACTGTTGGAGAAAAAGGATCAGACTTCTCTATTGAGAGACAACAATTTGTAGAGGGCGTTCTGGCTCAGCTTGGGGATATCTCCCATTCCAGGGCCTCATCACCAATAGTATATGAGTTCCCCTGTCAAATTGAGGACAGCAGAAGTAAGGCCACAGCTTCTTTGACCAGTCTGTTAGATTGCATGAAAAAACTCTCAAGTGAGGAATTCAAGACAGACACCACTCAAGCAGTGAGGGAGTTCCTAGTTAAAAAGTCCACCAGTAGCTTAACTAGTGCACAGCCTGCTTATTCTGTAGCATCCAGGTCTTGTTCCGTTCAAAACCAGAGAACCTTGTCAAAGGATATTTGTGCGGATTCTGCTGCCTTTGGCATCATTGACACATTTGTGGAAGACCTGCAGAGCTCAGCGCAACCTGCAGAAGTAGAGGAGAGAGAACCTGACCTCCAGGAAAATGCACAAAAGCTACAGAGCAGGATCTGGTCTGCTACCACTAGTTTATATAAAAATATTAAGAAGACATTAAAGGGCTTCACCATTCACCGGCGGAGGTCAGACGTGCAGAGAAGAATGTCTAGCCATACACCCACAGAGGACTCTGGACATCTTGTGACTAAGGAGTACCTTGGTTTGGCAAGCCAGAACTTGACGCAAGCTAGTAAGAGTGTGCCTCACTTGCCCAGTTTGAACCAGGAAGTGACTCTACACATGGGTGTCAGCGAGAGTTCAAAACTTCTCTGGATTGAAACAGACGAGGGTCTAATGAACAATAGTACCAAACAGGTCATTTCAACAATCTTGACCTCATGCGAGGATCAGACATCAAATGCACCTTGCTTCTCCACAGTAGGAAAGAAAATATCTGATATGTCCCTTGAGGTCAACATATTGGTAGGTGGTGTTCTGTCTCAGCTGAAGGACATCTCCTTGTCAAGGTCCCCAACACCATGTGAAGACATGTTTGAACGTCTCCAAGGTTCTACTGAGCGAACCTCTCCAGCAAGTCTAGATTGCAGCACGGCTGCCTCCAAAGGCATTGCATCTTCCCACAGTCTTTCAACAAAGAGCCTCCAAAAACTTTCTAGTCATGAGTTCCAAACCAAAGCTGAGAAAGGAGTGAGTGAGGTCCTCTCTAGATCATTTAACATTGTGGAGGAAGGTACAACAGATAAGTACCTCCAGTCTGTATCTACATCCACCACATCTACTGATATTATACAAACCATAGTGAAAGATCTGCAGGAGATCACCCAGACCACCCAATCATCTGACATGGTATCTGGAACCTCCCTGCTCACCACTGGACAGGTTTCTGAGAAAAGAATCTGGTCTGTTGCTCGTAACATCTACTATAGTCTGCAAAGTAAGATTACAGAGTTTCTCAGAAAAGATCTTCAAATGTCAGACACAACACTTGGTTCAATCCAAATATTTACATATCAAAGTAGTCCTGCTTCACAAAGAGCAAGTCTCTGCCATCTTGAGGTCAACCAGAGCAGTTTTACACCTGGTGGAAACGATGCCTGTGTGCACATTCCGCACAAATTACTACCTAAAACCACTAAGCTTTCAGGATCCATGCTGGAGGATATTGGCACGATCCGTTGTAGGAGTGCTGCCAGCCAAAATACAAGAAATACCTCTTCTTCACGCTCCTCCATCTCTCTAACACCTACTTCAAAATCAAAGCAGTCAGAATGGGACATCACCTTGCCCGGTACTCCCATCCCCACTGAATTATCTGCTCAGAGTGACTTTCCCATTGTAAGAAACATAATCATTCAGGACTTGTTTCACACAGAGAACTTATTTCCCCCATCCTTTGTGGACAAAGTCAGGCAAGCTGCTGGGGTGGTAGTGGACGAAATGGTGGAAAGTGTTGAGAACACACAGGAAGATGGACAGGGTGCTTCTCATCCTGACGACCTCCGATCTGCTATTAGGAAATTGAGAAAAATAATTTCCACTGGGACCATCCACATTTTCAGTCATGAATTTGTGGATAAAGTGATAGCCCTTCAGGACAGCCACAGCACTCCACAGGTCTTAACATTGGCAGCAGTCAGAAGTGCTTCAGACTCCATTCTGTCAAGGATGAAATGGGGAACGGAACAATGTGCCATATCCAGGAAGCTCTCCTCCCAGCTTCTCCAGATATTTGCTGAAGAGACAGTGAAGGGCTTCCTAAAACAGTGGTTAGATGAGAATGAAAATATAAACATTGATGTTTCAGTCCAGAATGAACCAAGCACCTCTACTTGCATGGTATTTCCTATCCAGCTCAATCAGAGCAAGCCAGAGGATAGTGACACAATGAATCAGCTCACGAAGGTCATGGTCAACAAAATGATGGATGCCTTATCAGTTGGCTCAAGTCATCAAATGATCACCAAAGCCAATGCCAAATGTTCTTTTGAGTCCGGTACCAGCATGGCCACCAGTGACATTGTAGGGATGTTGGATTTGGTAAGGGATAGCACCAGCAGTACTGGAGAGCAGATCCCCATCTTCGAGTCCAAGAAAAGCAAGAAAACCATGTTCAGCAAGATATGCTTTAACATAAAGGTATAGTACAAGTACAGATTTTTCATGAATAACACTGCTTTTGAATGTATGAGATATTATTTGTTTATATAATTCAGTATTTTAGCATTGTGTTGCCTTTTTCCAGTTGATATACTGTACTTTAAGATATATAACAGTTTGTTTTAATGTGCATTTTCCCACCAAATAGGGTTCCAAGAAAGTTAGAAAGGACCACTGTCCTCAAAAGTCTATGGAGTACCAGCCTCAGAACACTTCCCCTACTGTGTACTTTACAGGTAAGCCCTGCTGCTGCTCATTCAAGACTAAGATATTATTACTTTAGCGTTCAACTAATTCATTTGGAAAGACATTGCACTCTGCTCTGAATTGTTACCCATGACATACTGGATGGTCTTTCTTTGCAGAGTCGAGGACACATTCGCATGGCTCCTTTGCTCCAGAGGGAAATGACATCGCATATTCCTTCCCACCTGAAGAGAAAAGTCGCAAACCCTCCCTTTTCACCAGAATGTATAGAGCCATCACTAGAAGCTTCTCCAACCCAAGATAATTTTCCTCATTAAATGAGATTGCAGTCATTTGTTGTCATATGTTGACTGTTTTGCTAGCACAGACTGTAATATGTTCTGCGATTCATCCACATGCATTGAGGAGTATACCACCTCAGTCACAGGCTACATCAATAAGTGGATTGACAACGTCGTGCCCACAGTGACCGTATGTACATATCCCCGACAGAAGCCATGGATTACAGGCAACATCCACACCGCGCTAAAGGCTAGAGCTGCTTCTTTCAATGAGCGGGACACTAATCCAGACACTTATATGAAATCCTGCTATGCCCTCAGACTAACCATCAAATAGGCAAAGTGGTTGGTTAGGTCAGGGTGTGACTAGGGTGGGCAATCTAGGTGATCTATTTCTTTGTTTGGACTGGTATGGTTCCCAATCAGAGACAGCTATCTATCGTTGTCTCTGATTGGGGATACCTGGGCATACTTATGAACATTATGTTTGTTTATATTTTGTTGTTTTTTTGGTGTTCATCTAATAAAGTAAGATGTACACTTAACACGCTGCACCTTGGCCTCCTCATTCCGACGACGAGCGTAACACAAAGCGTAAATACAGGACTAAGATTGAATCCTACTACACCGGTTCTGATGCTCGTTGGATGTGGCAAGGCTTGCAAACTATTACGGACAACAAAGGGAAACCCAGCCGCAAGCTGCCCAGTGACACAAGTCTGCCAGACGGGCTAGGTGCCTTTTATGCTCGCTTCAAGGCAAGCAACACTGAGGCATGCATGAGAGCATCAGCTGTTCGGTACAACTGTGATAACACTCTCCGTAGCCAATGAGAGCAAAACCTTTAAAAAGGTCAACATTCACAAGGGGTCAGATGGATTACCAGGACGTGTGCTCCGAGCATGCGCGGACCAACTGGCAAGTGTCTTCACTGACATTTTCAACCTCTGTAATACCTACATGTTTCAAACAGACCACCATAGTCCCTGTGCCCAAGAAAGTGAAGGTAACCTGCCTAAATTACTATTACCCCATAGCCTTTGAAAGGCTGGTCAAGGCTCACATCAACACCATCATCCCAGAAACCCTATATATCCACTTCAATTTGCATACCGCCCCAACAGCTTCACAGATGATGCAATATCAATCGTGATCTATACTGCCCTTTTCCACCTGGTCAAAAGGAACACCTATGTGAGAATGCTGTATATTGACTACAGCTCAGCATTCAACACCACAGTGCCCACAAAGCTCATCACTAAGCTAAGGACCCTGGAACTGAACACCTCCCTCTGCAACTGGATCCTGGACTTCCTGAACGGCCTCCCCCAGGTGGTAAAGGTAGGCAACACCACATCTGCCACACTGATCCTCAACATGGGGGCCCCTCAGGGGTGTGTGCATAGTACCCTCCTGCATGGCCAGCATGACTCCAACACCATCATTCAGTTTGCTGACGACACAACAGGGGTGGGCCTGATCACCGACAATGATGAGACAGCCTATAGGGAGGAGGTCAGAGACCTGGCAGTGTGGTGCCAGAACAACATCCTCTCCCTCAACATGAGCAAAACAAAGGAGATGATCGTGGACTACAGGAAAAGGAGGGCAGAACACTCCCCCATTCACATCAACAGGGCTGTATTGGAGCGGATTGAGAATTAAGTTCCTTGGTGTCCACATCATATTCTCCCTGCTGCCATTCAGATTGGAGCTTGTGACTGTATCTAAATTAATTTACCCCCTGTTTTTTTGCATAAATATGTCTGTAATCAGCATTTATTTGATGTTGGTAGACTAGCATTAGTCTTCACTGACATTTTCAACCTCTGTAATACCTACATGTTTCAAACAGACCACCATAGTCCCTGTGCCCAAGAAAGTGAAGGTAACCTGCCTAAATTACTATTACCCCATAGCCTTTGAAAGGCTGGTCAAGGCTCACATCAACACCATCATCCCAGAAACCCTATATATCCACTTCAATTTGCATACCGCCCCAACAGCTTCACAGATGATGCAATATCTGAGTTTGTACTCTTATTTTTAAGCCACACAAATCTAAATATCCTTGAACATAACTTAATTTTCAAGTTGAAAGAGTGCGCCAAGAATAAATTGTGGGTGAATAAATATTCCGTTTTTAATCAAACTTTTGTAATGCTTTAAACCCTTTCCATCAATTGTCACTCCAGGTATTCTGAACATTGTCTTTTCTATTATGAATGGGATATTTTTCATACCAGTTTGACTGCTCAGACAAGTGTAATAAACTATCATTACGAACGTGAACGTTGACTAACAAAAGTTGAAGTTATACACCTTCAATACTTGTTACCTACATTAAGCCAAGATGGATCTTGAACTTCGATACCATTACATGAAGGGTCAATGGTGAAAACCCTGCAAGCCAGTGATATAGAGACATTAGAAAAGGTTTGTTTTCAGTGGTGCAAAGTACTGAAGTAAAAATGATTTAAATCGTTTTGGGGGTATCTGTACTTTAAGTATTTATATTTTTGACAACTTCAGTACATTCATAAAGGACAAAAATGTACTTTTGACTCCATCCACTTTCCCTGATACACAAAAGTACATTTTGAATGCTTTGTATGACAGGAAATTGGTCCAATTCACACACTTATCAAGAGAACCTCTGATCTGGCAGACTCAATAAACACAAATGCTTAGTTTATAAATTATGTCTAAGTGTTGGAGTGTGCCCCTGGCTATTCTTACATTCAAAAAAAGCAATACAATAGTGTTGTCTGCTTTGCTTAATTTGTAAAATTATTTTTACTTTTGATACTTGAGAATATTTCAAACCAAATACTTCCCAATTAGTATTTTACTGGGCAACTTTCACATTTACTTGAGTCATACTGTTTGTAACTGACTGATTGAGGACTTTTTCCACCACTGTTTGATTTGGACATTTATTTTTTATCAAATGTATTTGACAGGGACAATCTACTGTATTTCTGTAAATGTGCCAGATTTAGCCAGCTGGCTTTGTGATGTAACAAAGGTAGCTGATGATGTAATGAAAACAGACAGTTAAATATGTGTGTGTAGAACTGTTGCACATTTGCTCTGGAAATGAGGACCAAACCTACTCGTCAAAAGGAGTGAATTGCACCTCCAATTGAAGTCAATAATAAGGTATGGAATCATGCCAATACAGTCATTATTTATATAGCTCTGTAGCTTGCAGTATTTTGAAGGAGATAAGCAAGGGAAAATCTGGTTAATATTTCTCACGTGAAAGGAAACATGACCATGCTAACTGAAAAATGCATACATGAATATTGGTCAAATGTACCTACATCTTCCGAAGCGGTGTTGGGCCTACTTGATAATTAAAAAAAAAAAAGTCACAGACGATGTCCATACATTTGACAACAATACTGAACAGTTGGTGCCCGTTGGTAGTGGTAGGCTTCTGGCTGTGATCTCTGACCACTGTAACAGTGAATAGTGGCAATTTACCCGCGGTGTATAGGCTTGTTTACTAGGCTAACTAGTGCATTGGGGTGGGCTATGTGCAGCATGGGCATACAGGAAACCACTCTAGCCGCTTAACTCACCTTGGCCACGAGCTCTATAGTTTACAGCTATTGCATCACCTACAAAGCATCAACTGAATGTTGAATGTCAGGTATTTTAATTGTCTGTATTGTCTACTTGTTAAATGTTTGTAAAGTCTTCATTTGTAATTGTTTGTAATGTCTTATCAATTGGTGTTGGACCACAGGAAGATTAGCTAACGTTATAGCGTTAGCTAATGGGGACTCTAGTAAAGATTCACAAGACTGTTCACAGATTCACATTGATCACAGAATCTGATTGATAATCTTAATTCAAAGTTTGAGTTTTTTACTGGACAACCAACACTTGACAGATGGGCTAATCCATAGAAAGAAAATGTGATCTTGGATCTTGAACTCCCCTAGCTACATTTCGACTTAATGTTCAATATTACTAGTGGCACTCTGTCCTTACGAACAGTAAATCAATGGGTCTGACTCTTTTGATTTAATGCAATTTCATCATCGATAGTGAAACAACCACCACATAATCGTCAACTCCCCCCTACAAAACATGAATTTATTTGTGGTTTATCCTCTAGCTATTTGGTAATAGGTGTGATCCTGACTTGGAATGGCCACGAAGTTACACATTGTTTTAGGAAACATGAATTTATTTGTGGTTTATCCTCTTTAGCTATTTGTTATTAGGTGTGATCCTGACTTGGAATGGCCACGAAGTTACACATTGTTTATGGTCCAGTTAGTTTGGAAGTTGTGGTAAATGGGGGAGTGTGAGCGCGTGTCATGAGATGCTGCAGGTGTTGATATGGGGATGGATAGGCTACCACTGCCTTTAATTACTACGCTCTGCCTGCACCTACCTCAACTGGTACTCTGCTGCCTCGCTGTGGTGAGAGCACTAACACACTGAACATGATGGACAAGGATGCTCCATATAGCCATCCATCACTGTCCAGGCTGATGGATGTAATACAGAATGACAAGATATGGTTTGATATCTCTTCTGAAACTGGGGTGAGGTTATTGAGTTCAGGGTTGTGTAATGGTTGCTTCCATGTCAGTCCTCAAAGATGAAATTGCATGGAATCGAATGAATCACATCCAATGATTTCCCGTTTTGGACATTGTTTTGAAAATGATTCTCCATAGCTGCCATACCTTTGATGTCATAAACTGTTACAGAATTCCCCTTCCTTATTATAAACTCTGATTAAAACTATGGAGTTCATTGGCCTACAACATATGTGTGTGTATTTGCCCTTAAAATGATATTGCTAGATGGAAGAAAATAATAAGATAGGCCTAAACTGTAATAAGATGTACTTGAAAGATACTATAAATAGCAGGAGACATACCTGGGTTCTAGACTGGTATTTAGGGCAAGCATTTTAGGATTATACATATGGTTAGTGTCAACTTCTACTTAATGTTAAAGCTCAGCCATGTTGCTACATGTTTACTCATTGACTTCAAGTAGAGCATTGTTTGTGAATCTGAATAAAAGCCTAATAAAAGTGTATCGCCCCCAGCTTGGGCAGCACTGCTACACTGCTTTTTTGGGCTAAAGGTGTTTGTGACACGTGCATGTGTTCCAATGATGTCATAATTGTCTGTAGGTTCTATGTTGCCTATCAACTTGGCTGTCCTTCAGAAAGTAGATAATACTTGTATTTTCAAACGATTAATAAAAATACTAGCAACAAAACAAACTAAATAGATTTAATCAATTAATATGATATTGCCAGATGGAAGAAAATAACAAGGTAGGCCTAAACTGTAATAAGATATATCTTATAGACTGCTTCAGTGCATTTGGAAAGTATTCAGACCCCTTGACTTTTTACACATTTCATTTTTTACATTACAGCCTTATTCTAAAATGGATTAACATACAACATTTTCCTCATCAATCTACACACAATATCCTATAATGACAAAGCAAAAACAGTTTAGACATTTTTGCAATTTAAAAACAGAAATACCTTATTTACATAAGTATTCAAACCCTTTGCTATGAGACTCGAAATTGAGCACCGGTGCATCCTGTTTCCCTTGATCATCCTTGAGGTATTTCTACAACATGATTGGAGTCCACCTGTGGTAAATTCAATTGATTGGACATCTATTGGAAAGGCACATACCTACGGTCCCACAGTTGACAGTGCAAAAATCTATTTTAATTCCAGGTTATAAGGCAACAAAATAGGGAAAACGCAAGCCACTGTAAATGGTTCAGTTCACATAAACAGTCATTATTTTCAGTTTGAGAGATCATCCCGGGCTTTGCCCCGTCTGCTGTAGCTGAGATGTCCCTGGAGGACATAGAACAACAAGACTATGATGTTTCTGACACTGAGAGAGTCAGGTAAGGCCACTTACACTCTGTCCAGTTAAATATTTGTGTGGAGATTAAGAGAGAGAGACTAATAAGAGAGAACTTGTTATGGGGCAGGTCAGGCGTCATTCATGGAGTCATTTGTAGGGTCAAGTCCCCAGCCAATCTATTTGAACCGCTCATTATTTGTGGCCATGTATTAACTACTAAGTGAGTCTTTGACATGAAGACAGTGGTTAGATTCTGCCATGGGGACCTGCTCTGATGTTGTTTCCATTCTCTCCTGGTTATGACCATAGAGCCTTGTCCCAGTCTCTAGACCTGCCTGTCTATGTGATGGATGACCACCTGACCTCTGAAGCTGTCAATGAGATGGTAAGTTGACCTTGTCATTTCATATTACAACATTAATCCAATAAAATGTTATAGTGATGCTATCATTGGCAATGTTGACGTACCACAACCATCTCTGTTGTGTTGCAGTTGTTTAATTGGCCCAACGTTGCCAATGCTCCTCCACTCTTTAACAGTTAATAATAATTTCAGTATGATAATTGTTGTATATTAAGTTTGATTATTTGCAATATAATTACATTTCTACCAGGAGCAGAGCAATTCTACCAGGAGCAGAGCAACCTCAGTGATGGAAACCACAGAAGAGGGGAAGCTCAACAATGTGGAACATCTGACACTTATGGACTTCCTTCAAAACCTAACTGAGAAGTATGTTCTGTTTTCTTTGGTACTATCACACCTTCAAGGAAATAAGATCAAATTAGAAACTGATCAAACGGGAAAAAAAATTCATTGCTAGAAAAGTTGTCACATTGCAATTTTGCCAAAACAACTGACACAAAGCAAGTATAACTTCACGATCAGGCAAATAATTAAATAAAAACAATTCTGCCACGCATCCTGATATGACAACATTTATAACAATATTGTTTTCAGGCAATGGAGGGGGATTCGTGAGGGCATGTTTGACCCGGTAAGATCATGTTACTGACAATTTAATCAGATTACCATGAAAACTCTGCCTAATGTTTAACCTTGTTCATAAGCTTTTGAAAGATGCACTATGCAACATTTTAAAACACTTCTTCTGTTTCTGGAATACAGCTGACAAAACAACAGCTTGCCGGCTTGTGTCTGAGGATTGTCCAGTTTTTATCGGACAAGCTGATGCAGATCATCATCCCAGGTCTTTACGAACTACTGGGCATCCAAGATGCTGCCTCCTCTCCATTGTCACAGAGATCTCTCACAGCGTCACTCACCAGTCTGTTAGACGATAAGACTAACACCAAGTCCCGCGTGAGATTTACTGAGGCTGGTGTACCTAAGAGGCCAGGCAGTCGAAAGCTTTACAATAGCTTTCGCATCCCGACTCCCTACCCTTCCTCCAACTGTATGGAGCAGGAAGAGGAAGAAGAGCAGGAATCACAACTTAAGTTCAAGGAGATTTACCTGACTAAGGGCAGTGGAAGCTACCTGCCCAAGGGGGCCATGAGGTATGTTCTTAAAGGGAAATTTAACAACTTCATATTCATCTCCAGCATCACCATATGTGAAAATTACACATTTCCGTGCTTTGTAGTAAAAAAAATATAGAGGGATGTAACTGTTTCCAATAGTGCTGAGAAATTAGTGCTTTTTGAGGTTGGTTTTTTAGACATTGAATGCACTATGGATTATGTGTGTTGAATGCTGTAACAACACATAATAAAACAATGAATAAAAGTCCCATGATGGTAGTGACTGTCCATTACTGTTTATGACTTATCAACCATCATTTACTTTCTCATATAAAATATTTATTTGATGACTTTATTATTTCATTCCAAGTCATCAACTCATCTCTATAGAGCTGCTGCTTATCCTGTCTGACAAAATCACTATTTTAGTAGTTCTTCAAATTAAATAAGACCTACTTTTATGACCGCTGAACACCAACTGTCAATCACTTAGATCATGTATTTCCAGGTAGAGAATCCTCGCAACGCAACTGCTTTTTATCTCTCTCATGCATTCTCTCGTCTCTCCGTCTCAGTCAATGAGGTTTCCGTATCTGCTCCACACAGAGTGGACAAGCAAGTGGGTGTGCAATGGATTATGGGAATTAATTGCCATATTTTCTGTGCTAAACTATGTAGAATATTGGCCTGTTGGAACTACAACTCCCTACTACATAGCATAGTTTGTGCTTGATCTGATTTATCTCTACAGAAACTGAGCATCGAGCTCACAGAATAAGAAAAAAATTAACTATATGGAATTCAAGTAATTGAGCCGACGTCAGTCAATTAGTTGTGTAAAAACCGAAAAATAACAAAAATGTTGGTTAAATGCTCAGCTCTAGATTCTAATGACATCATCAGTGTGCATCGTGTGATTTTTAACCAATTATGAGTAGGCATTGCCTACTAATTGGTTGATGATGTCATAGAAAACACTTATCTTCCTCTTTCTTTTTTACTACAAAACATAGAAATGCCCGTTTTTCACATATGCTGATGTTGGGGTGGTGCTGGAGATGATGAATATGAAGTTGAAACATTTAGAAATTTCCCTTTAACATTTCTTCAAACTGCCTTGTATTTATGATTGTCCTTGAAGTTATTAGAAGTTACAGTATTTGAAGTTTATAGCAATTTTGATTTTTGTAGAGGATAGATATTGCCAGGATAGATAGATATCTACAGTTTCAATAAAAATGACTTATACAAAATACATTTTATTGGGCTTTAGAAATTAAGCACTTCAGTACATTCATAAAGGACAAAAATGTACTTTTGACTCCATCCACTTTCCCTGATACACAAAAGTACATTTTGAATGCTTTGTATGACAGGAAAATGGTCCAATTTACACACTTATCAAGAGAACCTCTGATCTGGCAGACTCAATAAACACATATGCTTAGTTTATCAATTATGTCTAAGTGTTGGAGTGTGCCCCTGGCTATTCTTACATTCAAAAAAAGCAATACAATGGTGATGTCTGCTTTGCTTAATTTTTTAAATTATTTTTACTTTTGATACTTGAGAATATTTCAAACCAAATACTTCCCAAGTAGTATTTTACTGGGCAACTTTCACATTTACTTGAGTCATACTGTTTGTAACTGATTGATTGAGGACTTTTTAAACCACTGTTTGATTTGGACATTTATTTTTTATCAAATGTATTTGACAGGGACAATCTACTGTATTTCTGTAAATGTGCCAGATTTAGCCAGCTGGCTTTGTGATGTAACAAAGGTAGCTGATGATGTAATGAAAACAGACAGTTAAATATGTTTGTGTAGAACTGTTGCACATTTGCTCTGGAAATGAGGACCAAACCTACTCGTCAAAAGGAGTGAATTGCACCTCCAATTGAAGTCAATAATAAGGTATGGATTCATGCCAATACAGTCATTATTTATATAGCTCTGTAGCTTGCAGTATTTTGAAGGAGATAAGCAAGGGAAAATTATGCTTTGGTTAATATTTCTCACGTGAAAGGAAACATGACCATGCTAACTGAAAAATGGATACATGAATATTGGTCAAATGTACCTACATCTTCTGAAGCTGTGTTGGGGCTACTTGATCATTTAAAAAAAAGTCACATAGACGATGTCCATAAATTAGACAACAATACTGAACAGTTGTAGACCGTTGGTAGTGGTAGGCTTCTGGCTGTGATCTCTGACCACTGTAACAGTGAATAGTGGCAATTTACCCGCGGTGTATAGGCTTGTTTACTAGGCTAACTAGTGCATTGGGGTGGGCTATGTGCAGCATGGGCATACAGGAAACCACTCTAGCCGCTTAACTCACCTTGGCCACGAGCTCTATAGTTTACAGCTATTGCATCACCTACAAAGCATCAACTGAATGTTGAATGTCAGGTATTTTAATTGTCTGTATTGTCTACTTGTTAAATGTTTGTAAAGTCTTCATTTGTAATTGTTTGTAATGTCTTATCAATTGGTGTTGGACCACAGGAAGATTAGCTAACGTTATAGCGTTAGCTAATGGGGACTCTAGTAAAGATTCACAAGACTGTTCACAGATTCACATTGATCACAGAATCTGATTGATAATCTTAATTCGAAGTTTGAGTTTTCTACTGGACAACCAACACTTGACAGATGGGCTAATCCATAGAAAGAAAATGTGATCTTGGATCTTGAACTCCCCTAGCTACATTTCGACTTAATGTTCAATATTACTAGTGGCACTCTGTCCTTACGAACAGTAAATCATTGGGTCTGACTCTTTTGATTTAATGCAATTTCATCATCGATAGTGAAACAACCACCACATAATCGTCAACTCCCCCCTACAAAACATGAATTTATTTGTGGTTTATCCTCTAGCTATTTGGTAATAGGTGTGATCCTGACTTGGAATGGCCACGAAGTTACACATTGTTTTAGGAAACATGAATTTATTTGTGGTTTATCCTCTTTAGCTATTTGGTATTAGGTGTGATCCTGACTTGGAATGGCCACGAAGTTACACGTTGTTTTAGGTCCAGTTAGTTTGGAAGTTGTGGTAAATGGGGGAGTGTGAGCGCGTGTCATGAGATGCTGCAGGTGTTGATATGGGGATGGATAGGCTACCACTGCCTTTAATTACTACGCTCTGCCTGCACCTACCTCAACTGGTACTCTGCTGCCTCGCTGTGGTGAGAGCACTAACACACTGAACATGATGGACAAGGATGCTCCATATAGCCATCCATCACTGTCCAGGCTGATGGATGTAATACAGGATGTAATACAGAATGACAAGATATGGTTTGATATCTCTTCTGAAACTGGGGTGAGGTTATTGAGTTCAGGGTTGTGTAATGGTTGCTTCCATGTCAGTCCGCAAAGATGAAATTGCATAGAATCGAATGAATCACATCCAATGATTTCCCGCTTTGGACATTGTTTTGAAAATGATTCTCCATAGCTGCCATACCTTTGATGTCATAAACTGTTACAGAATTCCCCTTCCTTATTATAAACTCTGATTAAAACTATGGAGTTCATTGGCCTACAACACATGTGTGTGTATTTGCCCTTAAAATGATATTGCTAGATGGAAGAAAATAATAAGATAGGCCTAAACTGTAATAAGATGTACTTGAAAGATACTATAAATAGCAGGAGACATACCTGGGTTCTAGACTGGTATTTAGGGCAAGCATTTTAGGATTATACATATGGTTAGTGTCAACTTCTACTTAATGTTAAAGCTCAGCCATGTTGCTACATGTTTACTCATTGACTTCAAGTAGAGCATTGTTTGTGAATCTGAATAAAAGCCTAATAAAAGTGTATCGCCCCCAGCTTGGGCAGCACTGCTACACTGCTTTTTTGGGCTAAAGGTGTTTGTGACACGTGCATGTGTTCCAATGATGTCATAATTGTCTGTAGGTTCTATGTTGCCTATCAACTTGGCTGTCCTTCAGAAAGTAGATAATACTTGTATTTTCAAACGATTAATAAAAATACTAGCAACAAAACAAACTAAATAGATTTAATCAATTAATATGATATTGCCAGATGGAAGAAAATAACAAGGTAGGCCTAAACTGTAATAAGATATATCTTATAGACTGCTTCAGTGCATTTGGAAAGTATTCAGACCCCTTGACTTTTTACACATTTCATTTTTTACATTACAGCCTTATTCTAAAATGGATTAACATACAACATTTTCCTCATCAATCTACACACAATATCCTATAATGACAAAGCAAAAACAGTTTAGACATTTTTGCAATTTAAAAACAGAAATACCTTATTTACATAAGTATTCAAACCCTTTGCTATGAGACTCGAAATTGAGCACCGGTGCATCCTGTTTCCCTTGATCATCCTTGAGGTATTTCTACAACATGATTGGAGTCCACCTGTGGTAAATTCAATTGATTGGACATCTATTGGAAAGGCACATACCTACGGTCCCACAGTTGACAGTGCAAAAATCTATTTTAATTCCAGGTTATAAGGCAACAAAATAGGGAATACGCAAGCCACTGTAAATGGTTCAGTTCACATAAACAGTCATTATTTTCAGTTTGAGAGATCATCCCGGGCTTTGCCCCGTCTGCTGTAGCTGAGATGTCCCTGGAGGACATAGAACAACAAGACTATGATGTTTCTGACACTGAGAGAGTCAGGTAAGGCCACTTACACTCTGTCCAGTTAAATATTTGTGTGGAGATTAAGAGAGAGAGACTAATAAGAGAGAACTTGTTATGGGGCAGGTCAGGCGTCATTCATGGAGTCATTTGTAGGGTCAAGTCCCCAGCCAATCTATTTGAACCGCTCATTATTTGTGGCCATGTATTAACTACTAAGTGAGTCTTTGACATGAAGACAGTGGTTAGATTCTGCCATGGGGACCTGCTCTGATGTTGTTTCCATTCTCTCCTGGTTATGACCATAGAGCCTTGTCCCAGTCTCTAGACCTGCCTGTCTATGTGATGGATGACCACCTGACCTCTGAAGCTGTCAATGAGATGGTAAGTTGACCTTGTCATTTCATATTACAACATTAATCCAATAAAATGTTATAGTGATGCTATCATTGGCAATGTTGACGTACCACAACCATCTCTGTTGTGTTGCAGTTGTTTAATTGGCCCAACGTTGCCAATGCTCCTCCACTCTTTAACAGTTAATAATAATTTCAGTATGATAATTGTTGTATATTAAGTTTGATTATTTGCAATATAATTACATTTCTACCAGGAGCAGAGCAATTCTACCAGGAGCAGAGCAACCTCAGTGATGGAAACCACAGAAGAGGGGAAGCTCAACAATGTGGAACATCTGACACTTATGGACTTCCTTCAAAACCTAACTGAGAAGTATGTTCTGTTTTCTTTGGTACTATCACACCTTCAAGGAAATAAGATCAAATTAGAAACTGATCAAACGGGAAAAAAAATTCATTGCTAGAAAAGTTGTCACATTGCAATTTTGCCAAAACAACTGACACAAAGCAAGTATAACTTCACGATCAGGCAAATAATTAAATAAAAACAATTCTGCCACGCATCCTGATATGACAACATTTATAACAATATTGTTTTCAGGCAATGGAGGGGGATTCGTGAGGGCATGTTTGACCCGGTAAGATCATGTTACTGACAATTTAATCAGATTACCATGAAAACTCTGCCTAATGTTTAACCTTGTTCATAAGCTTTTGAAAGATGCACTATGCAACATTTTAAAACACTTCTTCTGTTTCTGGAATACAGCTGACAAAACAACAGCTTGCCGGCTTGTGTCTGAGGATTGTCCAGTTTTTATCGGACAAGCTGATGCAGATCATCATCCCAGGTCTTTACGAACTACTGGGCATCCAAGATGCTGCCTCCTCTCCATTGTCACAGAGATCTCTCACAGCGTCACTCACCAGTCTGTTAGACGATAAGACTAACACCAAGTCCCGCGTGAGATTTACTGAGGCTGGTGTACCTAAGAGGCCAGGCAGTCGAAAGCTTTACAATAGCTTTCGCATCCCGACTCCCTACCCTTCCTCCAACTGTATGGAGCAGGAAGAGGAAGAAGAGCAGGAATCACAACTTAAGTTCAAGGAGATTTACCTGACTAAGGGCAGTGGAAGCTACCTGCCCAAGGGGGCCATGAGGTATGTTCTTAAAGGGAAATTTAACAACTTCATATTCATCTCCAGCATCACCATATGTGAAAATTACACATTTCCGTGCTTTGTAGTAAAAAAAATATAGAGGGATGTAACTGTTTCCAATAGTGCTGAGAAATTAGTGCTTTTTGAGGTTGGTTTTTTAGACATTGAATGCACTATGGATTATGTGTGTTGAATGCTGTAACAACACATAATAAAACAATGAATAAAAGTCCCATGATGGTAGTGACTGTCCATTACTGTTTATGACTTATCAACCATCATTTACTTTCTCATATAAAATATTTATTTGATGACTTTATTATTTCATTCCAAGTCATCAACTCATCTCTATAGAGCTGCTGCTTATCCTGTCTGACAAAATCACTATTTTAGTAGTTCTTCAAATTAAATAAGACCTACTTTTATGACCGCTGAACACCAACTGTCAATCACTTAGATCATGTATTTCCAGGTAGAGAATCCTCGCAACGCAACTGCTTTTTATCTCTCTCATGCATTCTCTCGTCTCTCCGTCTCAGTCAATGAGGTTTCCGTATCTGCTCCACACAGAGTGGACAAGCAAGTGGGTGTGCAATGGATTATGGGAATTAATTGCCATATTTTCTGTGCTAAACTATGTAGAATATTGGCCTGTTGGAACTACAACTCCCTACTACATAGCATAGTTTGTGCTTGATCTGATTTATCTCTACAGAAACTGAGCATCGAGCTCACAGAATAAGAAAAAAATTAACTATATGGAATTCAAGTAATTGAGCCGACGTCAGTCAATTAGTTGTGTAAAAACCGAAAAATAACAAAAATGTTGGTTAAATGCTCAGCTCTAGATTCTAATGACATCATCAGTGTGCATCGTTTGATTTTTAACCAATTATGAGTAGGCATTGCCTACTAATTGGTTGATGATGTCATAGAAAACACTTATCTTCCTCTTTCTTTTTTACTACAAAACATAGAAATGCCCGTTTTTCACATATGCTGATGTTGGGGTGGTGCTGGAGATGATGAATATGAAGTTGAAACATTTAGAAATTTCCCTTTAACATTTCTTCAAACTGCCTTGTATTTATGATTGTCCTTGAAGTTATTAGAAGTTACAGTATTTGAAGTTTATAGCAATTTTGATTTTTGTAGAGGATAGATATTGCCAGGATAGATAGATATCTACAGTTTCAATAAAAATGACTTATACAAAATACATTTTATTGGGCTTTAGAAATTAAGCAGTTAGGCTGACATCACACTAAGGTTTTTTCTCAGAGAAACAGCAGCGTTTTCCTCATTGTTTTCAATGGTGCAGATGTATTTGACACACTGAATGTGCATCACAGCCTTACATATTATTTGTTTGACTTTGATGATTTCTGTTGTTTTTTTCCCAAGGACTCTAACCTTTCTGTCTGATGTGCAAAAGAAAACAACCAAATCTGAGACGCTACAAGTCCTCTTAGGTGTCTCAGAGGACACCCTCGTCACCTGTGTGCAGGACAGCCTGCAAGGTTCTCTCTCCAAACTTGCATGCATGTCCAATTCTCCATCTGGAAGTGCAGGCTCTATGATGCTAACCCCTGCTGTAATGGCAGAGTTGGCTAAAGATGTCAAGTCGGCCTTATCAGTGGTCGTTAAGAGTGCCTCCGCTAGCCAAACCTCTCTAGTGACACCGGTAAGGGGAGACTCACAGACCAAGGTGACTGAGAGCATGGTGAGAGAGCTGGCTGCTAAACTTGAAAAAGTTGACCAAGAGAGCAAGAGTCTAACAGGGCAAGTCATGACCACGATCTCTGACACAATGGTGGCTTTTGTTGACGAGAACGAACAGAATTTGCTGGAAGATCTGAAGGACAAGATCACGTTTTTGGCATCGCATGTTGGCTTCATTGAGGATCTTGATGCCCTGATAAGGTAATACGAGAGCAGCTACAATATTGGTGAATCTGGTTCCTCCTGCACGCTCACATCTAAGAGCATCCAAAAACTCTCCAGCCGGGAGTTTCAAACATCAGCAATACAAGCAGTGAGTGGAGTTCTTGCCAAAAAAGTCAGTAGTTTGAGCTTTCCTAGTTCAGTCATTCAGTCTGAGTTAACAGGTGCTGTATCAGGTCAAACATTCTCTGGCATTGTAAAGACAGAGTCAATTCAACCAGTGGGCTCAGCAGCGTCAGTAGTTGTTAAGACTTTTGTGTCAGATATGAAGTCCTTGGCTGAATCTGAAGAGAGTCCTCAACAGAAGAGTGCCTGGTCTGCTGCTGTTCACATTTACCACAGCATCCAAAACAACTTGAAAGATTATTTCGGCAAGCTTCAGCGATGTGCCTTAAAGAGCATTGTCACATCTGATGATAACATCACAAATGCTGAGTTTAAGGAGACAGTTCCACTTCCTTGCTTAAACATGAAATATAGGCCCAGTAAGAGTGAGCCTCAGTTGCCAGAGTCCACTGGTGCAGTTACTTTACAAAGAGGCCTAAGTGAGAGCTCAAAACTTCTTTGGGCAAAAACAGAGTCAGAAGAAAGCAAGCTCCTTCTGACAACTTGCACCAAAGAAGTCATCTCAGCGCTTCTGGTCTTGTACAACACTGAGATGTCAAAGGAGGACCCCCTGTACACTGTTGGAGAAAAAGGATCAGGCTTCTCTATTGAGAGAGAGAAATTTGTAGAGGGTGTTCTGGCTCAGCTTGGGGATATCTCCCATTCCAGGGCCTCATCACCAATAGTATATGAGTTCTCCTGTCAAAATGAGGACAGCAGAAGTAAGGCCACAGCTTCTTTGACCAGTCTGTTCAATTGTATTAGAAAACTCTCAAGTGAGGAATTTAAGAGAAATGCCACTCAAGCAGTGAGTGAGTTCCTAGTTAAAAAGTCCACCAGTAGCTTAACTAGTGCACAGCCTGCTTATTCTGTAGCATCCAGGTCTTGTTCCATTCAAAACCAGTACACATGGTCAAAGGATATTTGTGCGGATTCTGCTGCCTTTGGCATCATTGAAACATTTGTGGAAGACCTGCAGAGCTCGGCGCAACCTGCAGAAGTAGAGGAGAGAGAACCTGACCTCCAGGAAAATGCACAAAAGCTACAGAGCAGGATCTGGTCTGCTACCACTAGTTTATATAACAATATTCAGAAGACCTTAAAGGACTTCATCATTCATCAGCGGAGGTCAGACATGCTGAGCAGAATGTCTAGTCATATACCCACAGAGGACTCTGGACATCTTGGGACTAAGGAGCACATTTGTTTGGCAAGCCAGGACTTGAGGCAAGCTAGTAAGAGTGTGCCTCACTTGCACAGTTTGAACCTTGAAGTGGCTCTACACATGGGTGTCAGCGAGAGTTCAAAACTTCTCTGGACTGAAACAGACGAGGCTCTACTGACCAATAGTACCAAAGAGGTCATTTCAACAATCTTGACCTCATGCGAGGATCAGGCATCAAATGCACCTTGCTTCTCCACAGTAGGAAAGAAAATATCTGATATGTCCCTTGAGGTCAACATGTTGGTAGGTGGTGTTCTGTCTCAGCTGAAGGACATCTCCTTGTCAAGGTCCCCAACACCATGTGAAGACATGTTTGAACGTCTCCAAGGTTCTCCTGAGCGAACCTCTCCAGTAAGTCTAGATTGCAGCACGGCTGCCTCCAAAGGCACTGCATCTTCCCACAGTCTTTCAACAAAGATCCTTCAAAAACTCTCTAGTCATGAGTTCCAAACCAAAGCTGAGAAAGGAGTGAGTGAGGTCCTCTCTAGATCATTTAACATTGTGGAGGAAGGCACAACAGATAAGTACCTCCAGCCTGTATCTACATCCACCACATCTACTGATATTATACAAACCATGGTGAAAGACCAGCAGGAGCTCACCCAGACCACCCAATCATCGGACATGGTATCTGGAACCTCCCTGCTCACCACTGGACAGGTTTCTGAGAAAAGGATCTGGTCTGTTGCTCGTAACATCTACTACAGTCTGCAAAGTAAGATTACGGAGTTTCTCAGAAAAGATCTTCAAAGATCAGACACAACACTTGGTTCAATCCAAATCTTTACATATCAAAGCAGTCCTGCATCACAAAGAGCAAGTCTCGGCCATCTTGAGATCAACCAGAGCAGTGTTACACCTGGAGGAAACGTTGCCTGTGTGGACATTCCGCACAAATTACTACCTAAAACCTCTGAGCTCTCAGGATCCATGCTGGAGGATATTGACACGATCCGTTGTAGGAGTGCTGACAGCCAAAATACAAGAAATACCTCTTCACGCTCCTCCATCTCTCTAACATCTACTTCAAAATTAAGGCAGTCGAAATGGCACTTTGCCTTACCCGGGACTCCCATCCCCACTGAGTTTCCTGCTCAGATTGACTTTCCCATTGTTAGAAACACAATCATTGAGGACTTCTTTCACACAGAGGACTTACTTCCTGTAACCTTTGTGGACAAAGTCAGGCAAGCTGCTGGGGTGGTAGTGGACATTATGGTGGAAAGTGTTGAGAACACACAGGAAGATGGACAGGGTGCTTCTCATCTTGACGACCTCCGATCTGCTGTTAGGAAATTGAGAAAAATAATTTCCACTTGGACCATCCACATTTTCAGTCATGAATTGGTGGATAAAGTGATAGCCCTTCAGGACAGCCACAGCACTCCACAGGTCTTAACATTGGAAGCAGCCAAAAGTGCTTCAGACTCCATTCTTTCAAGGCTGAAATGGAGAAAGGAACAATGTGCCATATCCAAGGAGCTCTCCTCTCAGCTTCTCCAGATATTTGCTGAAGAGACAGTGAAGGGCTTCCTGAGACAGTGGTCAGATGAGTATGAAAACATAAACTTTGATGTTTCAGTCCAGAACGATCCAAAGACTTCTACTTGCATGGTCATTCTTCAAATGATCACCAAAGCCACTGCTAAATGTTATTTTGAGTCCACTACCAGCGTGGCCACCAGTGACATTGTAGAAGGCGTGTTTGATTTGGAAAGGGATACCATCAGCAGTACTGGAGAGCAGGTCCTCACCTTTAACACAAAGGTATAGTACACATACATCTTTCATGAATAACACTGCTGTTGACCTTTTGTGAGATATATGATTATTTGTGTCATGGCATTGCACTGCTTCTTTGCAATTGATATGCTGTACTTTAAGATATCGAAAAAAATTCAGTTTGTTTTAATGTGCCTTTTCCCACAAACCAGGGTTCCAAGAAAGTTAGTAAGAACCTCTGTCCTCAAGAGTCTCTGGAGTACCAGCCTCAGAACATTTCCCCTACGGTGTACTTTACAGGTAAGCCCTGCTGCTGTTTAGGCTGCTGCTCAGTCAAGACGGAGACATTATCCCTTTACCATTCCATTAATTCATTTGGAAAGACATTGTACTCCTCTCAGTTGTTACATATGACATACTGTACTGTGGGCTGGGTGGTAGCCTAGTGGGTTAAGAGGTTGGGCCAGTAACCAATAGGTTGCTGGTTCAGAATCCCTGAGTTCACGAGGCAAAATCTGTCAATGTGCTCTTGAGCAAGGCACTTCATCCTAATTGCTCCTGTAAGTCTCTCTGGATAACAGTGTCTGATAAATGAGTTAAAATGTAAATTGATGGCATGCTGGATGGTCTTTCGTTGCAGAGACGATGACAACATCTCATGGCTCCTTTTCTCCAGAGGGAATTTATGATATCGCATCGTCCTTCCCACTTGAAGAGAAGAGTCGCAGACCCTCCCTTTTCACCAGATTGTCTACATCCATCACGAAAGGCTTTCTCAGCCCATTCAAATCTTCAAGGAAAACCAAATTATTTAATTAAATTCCTCATTATAACAACGAGAGCATTCATTTGTTCAGATGAGAATCTAATCGTATTGGTCACATACGCAGAAAACAACTGTGAGATGCTTTATTACGAGCACATTCCCAACAATGCAGAGTTAAAAAAGTAAAAATATTTTCTAAATAGTAACACAATAACAATAACAAGGCTATATACAAGGAGTACCAGTACCGAGTCGATGTGCATGGGTGCGAGGTAGTTGAGGTAATACAGTATGTCCATGTAGGTAAGGGTAAAAGTGACTAGGCAATCAGGATAGATAATAAACACAGTAGCAGCAGCTAATGTGAAAGTCGGTCAGTGTCACAGTGAATGTGTGGGTAGAGTGTAGTGAGTGTGCATCGAGCCAATTCAAGAGAGTCAGTGGAAAACAATTAGAAAAATACATCAATAACAAAGGGGGTCAATGCAAATAGTGCAGGTGGCCATTTAATTAACATTCAGCAGTCTAATGACTTGGGGGTAGAAGCTGTTCAGCAGTCTAATGACTTGGGGGTAGAAGCTGTTAAGGAGCCTTTTGTCCCAGACTTGGTGCTCTCGTATCGCTTGCCGTGTGGTAGCAGAGTGAACAGTCTATGACTTGGATGGTTGGAGCCTTTTGCCAATCATTTACATATCACTTACTTTATTTTTATTTGATTTGATGTCATATTGTAAACGTATGTATCTGTTTTGCTGAAAATATGATTTTGAAAACAATGAATGTCTACAAGTGCTTCATAAAACAGTTATATTTATTTTTGTATTTTCAAAAGACAGCAAATAGCCAATCAAGTATCAACATAAGTGAAATGAAAGACAGATTTCATTTTCAGTGAATAATTGTCTTGTCCAGTGAGCAACTCAATGACAGCGATTCAATGACATCATTAGATCACCTCCAAGAAGCATCTTCAACGTTCACCTGACAACCCATTGGATAAGACACAAACACTAACCAAGCGTTTCTTTCCTGTCAAGAAGGTTGAGATCAGAATATAAGGTCCATAAACAAACTGAAAATGGCATACTGAAGATGGAGTCAAAAGGAACTCAGCCTTTCACCCTTTTCATAGCAATGGAATATGTGACACGGTTCGTTATAGTTCATGTTTTCTACAAAAAATTATAAAGGCAGATTCGATTATCCAGTTAAAAAGGTTTTTTTTTTATCGACAGAACTACCGTCCTTGGGTGTTCCTGAGCTCACAGTTAAAGGTTAAACATGTTATTGTGAGTTCTGGAGGCAGCAGATGCTGTTGGTGGTCGATCAAGGGCACTTCCTGTCTTCGCACTGCTTCCCGCCCTCTTCAAACTCATGTTTTGAGATCCACATTTGCTGGAAAGTTCCCTAGAGTAAGACAACATGATGCTTATCAGTACAAATCCAAAACAATACAACCACCATCATTGATGATGTGCATTAGGTCAAAGTAATAGGTTATTATCAAACTATTTCAAAACAGGCCAACACACAAATCCCAAAACAAATAGACAAATCATAGTGTGCAAGTGACCAGAAGCGAGGCTGCTGAGCTGCTTAGTGGAGGCTGCTGCCTCTCTGTGGTGAGAGCAATAACACACTGAACATGATGGACAAGGATGCTCCATATAGCCATCCATCACTGTCCAGGCACAGCCTGGGTGTATGTAAAACAATATGACCAGATATGGTTTGATATCTCTTCTGAAACTCTGGTGGGTTTATTGAGTTCAGGGTTGTGTAATGGTTGCTTCCATGTCAGTCCTCAAAGATGAAATTGCATAGAATCGAATGAATCACATCCAATGATTTCCCGCTTTGGACATTGTTTTGAAAATGATTCTCCATAGCTGCCATACCTTTGTGATGTCATAAAGTGTTACAGAATTCCCCTTCGATTAAAACTATGGAGTTCATTGGCCTCAACTTCATTGGCTGTCCTTCAGAAAGTAGATAATACTTGTGTTTTCAAACAATTAATAAAAATACTAGCAACAAAGCAAACTAAATAGATTTAATCAATTAATATGATATTGCCAGATGGAAGAAAAGAACAAGGTAGGCCTAAACTGTAATAAGATATATCTTATAGACTGCTTCAGTGCATTTGGAAAGTATTCAGACCCCTTGACTTTTTACACATTTCATTTTTTACATTACAGCCTTATTCTAAAATGGATTACATACAACATTTTCCTCATCAATTTACACACAATATCCTATAATGACTAAGCAAAAACAGTTTTTTAGAAATCTTTGCAATTTAAAATGGAAAAAAACAGATACCTTATTTACATAAGTATTCAAACCCTTTGCTATGAGACTCGAAATTGAGCTCCGGTGCATCCTGTTTCCCTTGATCATCCTTGAGATGTTTCTACAACATGATTGGAGTCCCCCTGTATGAACCTGATAGTCACCTTGACAGAGCTCCAGTTCCTCTGTAGAGATGGGAGAACCTTCCAGAAGGACAACCATCTCTGCAGCACTCCACCAATCATACCTTTATGGTAGAGTGGCCAGACGGAAGCCACTCCTCAGTAAAAGGCACCTAAAGGACTCAGACATGAGAAACAAGATTCTCTGGTCTGATGAAACCAAAATGTAACTCTTTGGCCTGAATGCCAAGCGTCACGTCTAGAGGAAACCTGGCACCATCCCTACGGTGAAGCCTGGTGATGGTGCATCATGCTGTGGGGATGTTTTTCAGCAGCAGGGACTGGGAGACTTGAGAATCTGGGGTATGACTTAAAGATTGTTGTACACCAGCGGAACCCATCCAACTTGAAGGAGCTGGAGCAGTTTTGCCTTGAAGAATGGACAAGTCCCAGTGTCTAGATGTGCCAAGCTTATAGAGACGTACCCCAAGAGACTTGCAGCTGTAATTGCTGCAAAATGTGGCTCTACAAAGTATTGACTTTGGGAGGTGAATAGTTATTCACGCTCAAATTTTCTGGTTTTTTTTGTGTCTTATTTCATGTTTGTTTCACAATAAAAAATATTTTGCATCTTCAAAGTGGTGTTGTGTAAATCAAATTATACAAACCGCCCAAAAATCTATTTTAATTCCAGGTTATAAGGCAACAAAATAGGAAAAATGCTAAAGGGGGTGAATACTTTCGCAAGCCACTGTAAATGGTTCAGTTCACATAAACAGTCATTATTTTCAGTTTGAGAGATCATCCCGGGGATGAGATTAAGAGAGATGGAAATTGAGATTAAGAGAGAGAGACTAATAAGAGAGAACTTGTTATGGGGCAGGTCAGGCGTCATTCATGGAGTCATTTGTAGGGTCAAGTCCCCAGCCGATCTATTTGAACCCATCATTATTTGTGGCCATGTATTAACTACTAAGTGAGTCTTTGACATGAAGACAGTGGTTAGATTCTGCCATGGGGACCTGCTCTGATGTTGTTTCCATTCTCTCCTGGTTATGACCATAGAGCCTTGTCCCAGTCTCTAGACCTGCCTGTCTGTGTGGTGGATGACCACCTGACCTCTGAAGCTGTCAATGAGATGGTAAGTTGACCTTGTCATTTCATATTACAACATTAATCCAATAAAATGTTATAGTGATGCTATCATTGGCAATGTTGACGTACCACAACCATCTCTGTTGTGTTTCAGTTGTTTAAATTTGTCCAACGTTGCCAATGCTCCTCCACTCTCTAACGGTTCATAAGTTCTTTCAGTATGATATTTGTTGTATATGTTAAGTTTGACTCTGTTGGTGCCATTATTTGAGACTCATGTTTATTTCTACCAGAAGCAAAGCAGCACTGTGGAAACCACAGAAGAAGAGAGCCTCAACAGTGTGAAAAATCTGGAGTCTTTTTCACTGATGATCAACTTCCTGCAGAACCTAACTGAGGAGTATGTTCTATTTTCTTTGGTACAGTACTACTATCAAACCTGTAAAGGATTGTATGAAAGCAGATTCATCAACTACATTTCCATTGCGGAAAAAGTTACATCACACCACAATGTTGTCAAAACAATTGCTACAAAGCATGTGTAAAATACTGTCTAATCTGATGACTCTACTGACCGACATTTCTGACAATATTAATACTATTAATATGAATAATTCATATGAATAATTTTCAGGCAATGGAGTAGGATTCGTAATGGCATTTCTGACCCGGTAAGATCTGAAAGCTTATTTAGAATACAATGATCACTGAATGTTTAGCCTTGTTCATAAGCTTTTGAAAGACGCACTATGCAACATTTTAAAACACTTCTTCTGTTTCTGGAATACAGCTGACAAAACAACAGCTTGCTGGCTTGTGTCTGAGGATTGTCCAGTTTTTATCGGACAAGCTGATGCAGATCATCATCCCAGGTCTTTACGAACTACTGGGCATCCAAGATGCTGCCTCCTCTCCATTGTCACAGAGATCTCTCACAGCGTCACTCACCAGTCTGTTAGACGATAAGGTTAACACCAAGTCCCGCGTGAGATTTACTGAGGCTGGTGTACCTAAGAGGCCAGGCAGTCGAAAGTCTTACAATAGCTTTCGCATCCCGACTCCCTACCCTTCCTCCAACTGTATGGATCAGGAAGAGGAAGAAGAGCAGGAATCACAACAACTTAAGTTCAAGGAGATTTACCTGACTAAGGAGATGGGCAGTCTGGGCAGTAGAAGCTACTGTCCAAAACCATTGCCCAAGCCAGCCATGAGGTATGTCTGTAACCATTCTTCAATACTGCCTTTTATTTATGATTGTCCTTAAACAGTATTTGATGTTTATAGCAATTTCACTTTTTTTTTAGAGGATAGATATGGCCATTTACAGTTGAATTCGGAGTTTACATACACCTTAGCCAAGTACATTTAAACTCAGTTTTTCAGAATTCCTGACATTTTAATCCTAGTAAAAATTCCCTGTTTTAGGTCAGATAGGCTCACCACTTTATTTTAACAATGTGAAATGTCAGAATAATAGAATAAGAAAGAATAATTTATTTCAGCTTTTATTTCTTTCTTCACATTTCCAGTGGGTCAGAAGTTTACATACACTCAAATAGTATTTGGTAGCATTGCCTTTAAATTGTTTAACTTGGGTCAAATGTTTTGGGTAGCCTTCCACAAGCTTCCCACAATAAGTTGGGAGAATTTTGGCCCATTCCTCCTGACAGAGCTGGTATGACCGAGTCAGGTTTGTAGGCCTCCTTGCTCGCACAAGCTTTTTCAGTTCTGCCCACAAATGTTCTATAGGATTGAGGTCAGGGCTTTGTGATGGCCACTCCAATACCTTGACTTTGTTGTTCTTAAGTCATTTTGCCACAACTTTGGAAGTATGCTTGGGGTCATGTCCATTTGGAAGACCCATTTGCGACCAAGCTTTAACTTCCTGACTGAAGTCTTGAGATGTTGCTTCAATATATGCACATAATTTTCCATCCTCATGATGCTATCTATTTTGTGGAGTGCACTAGACCCTCCTGCAGCAAAGCACCCCCACAACATGATTCTGCTACCCCCGTGCTTCACGGTTGGGATGGTGTTCTTTGGCTTGCAAGCCTCACCCTTTTTCCTCCAAACATAATGATGGTCATTATGCCCAAACAGTTCTATTTTTGTTTCATCAGACCAGAGGACATTTCTCCAAAAAGTACGATCTTTGTCCCCATGTGCAGTTGCAAACCGTAGTCTGGGTTTTTTATGGCGGCTTCCGGAGCAGTGCCTTCTTCCCTGCTGAGCGGCCTTTCAGGTTATGTCGATATAGGACTCGTTTTACTGTGGATATAGATACTTTTGTACCTGTTTCCTCCAGCATCTTCACACGGTCCTTTGCTGTTGTTCTGGGATTGATTTGCACTTTTCGCACCCAAGTACGTTCATCTCTAGGAGACAGAACGCGTCTCCTTCCTGAGTGGTATGACGGCGGCGTGGTCCCATGGTGTTTATACTTGCGTACTATTGTTTGTACAGATGAACGTGGTACCTTCAGCCGTTTGGAAATTGCTCCCAAGGATGAACCAATTTTTTTCTGAGGTCTTGGCTGATTTCTTTTGATTTTCTCATGATGTCAAGCGAAGAGGCACTGAGTTTGAAGGTTGGCCTTGAAATACATCCACAGACTCAGATGATGTCAATTAGCCTAACATAAGCTTCTAAAGCCATGACATCCTTTTCTGGAATGTTCCAAGCTGTTTAAAGGCACAGTCAACTTAATGCATGTAAACCTCTGACCCACTGGAATTGAGATACAGTGAATTATAAGTTAACTAATCTGTCTGTAAACAATTGTTGGAAAAATGACTTGTGTCATGCACAAAGTAGATGTCCTAACCGACTTGCCAAAACTAGAGTTTGTTAACAAGGAATTTGTGGAGTGGTTGAAAAACGACTTTTAATGACTCCAACCTAAGTGTATGTAAACTTCCGACTTCAACTGTACAAGCCAGTTTCAATACAAATTACTTATACAAAAAAGTACTCTAATTTATCATATTATTTGACTTTAAAACAGAATAATAGTAATAGTCTTTTTTTTCTTCTCCAAACCGGCAGAAGCTTTTCTCTTTTCTCTTTCTGTAATGAAAAGAACTATAGAAGTTGAATAAATTATTATTTTTTATTATTAGATGTGGTTGACACACCTCCACCACACTAAGGTGTTTTCCCAGAGCAAAAGCAACGAGTCCCTCACTATTTTCAACGGTGCAGATGTGTTTGACACACCTCCACCAGAGCGACGTTCCTCACAGCCTTACATATTATTTGTTTGACTGTGATGATTTCTGTTTTTTTTTCAAGAACCTCTCTGTCTGATGTGCAGAAGAAGACAACCAACTCTGACTCGCTACAAGTCCTCTTAGGTGTCTCAGAGGACACCCTCGTCACCTGTGTGCAGGACAGCCTGCAAGGTTCTCTCTCCAAACTTGCATGCATGTCCAATTCTCCATCTGGAAGTGCAGGCTCTCCGAAGATGACCCCTGCTGTAATGGCAGAAGTGATTAAAGATGTCAAGTCGGCCGTATCAGTGGTCGTTAAGAGTGCCTCCGCTAGCCAAACCTCTCAAGTGACACCGGTAAGGGGAGACTCGCAGACCAAGGTGACTGAGAGCATGGTGAGAGTGCTGGCTGCTAAACTTGAAAAAGTTGACCAAGAGAGCAAGAGTCTAACAGGGCAAGTCATGACCATGATCTCTGACACAATGGTGGCTTTTGTTGACGAGAACGAACAGAATTTGCTGAAAGATCTGAAGGACAAGATCACGTTTTTGGCATCGCATGTTGGCTTCATTGATGATCTTAATGCCCTGATAAGGAAATACGAGAGCAGCTACAATATTGGTGAATCTGGTTCCTCCTGCACGCTTACATCTAAGAGCATCCAAAAACTCTCCAGCCGGGAATTTCAAACATCAGCAATACAAGCAGTGAGTGGAGTTCTTGCCAAAAAAGTCAGTAGTTTGAGCTTTCCTAGTTCAGTCGTTCAGTCTGAGTTAACAGGTGCTGTATCAGGTCAAACATTGTCTGGAATTGTAAAGACAGAGTCAATTCACCCAGTGGGCTCAGCAGCGTCAGTAGTTGTTAAGACTTTCGTATCAGATATAAAGTCCTTGGCTGAATCTGAAGAGAGTCCCCAACAGAAGAGTGCCTGGTCTGCTGCTGTTCACATTTACCACAGCATCCAAAACAACTTGAAAGATTATTTCGACAAGCTTCAGAGATTTGCCCTAAAGAGCATTTCCACATCTGATGACAACATCACAAATGCTGAGTTTAAGGAGACAGTTCCACTTCCTTGCTTAGACATGAAATATAGGCCCAGTAAGAGTGAGCCTCAGTTGCCAGAGTCCACTGGTGAAGTTACTTTACAAAGAGGCCTAAGTGAGTGCTCAAAACTTCTTTGGGCACAAACTGAGTCAGAAGAAAGCAAGCTCCTTCTGACAACTTGCACCAAAGAAGTCATCTCAGAGCTTCTGGTCTTGTACAACACTGAGATGTCAAAGGAGGACCCCCTGTACACTGTTGGAGAAAAAGGATCAGACTTCTCTATTGAGAGACAACAATTTGTAGAGGGCGTTCTGGCTCAGCTTGGGGATATCTCCCATTCCAGGGCCTCATCACCAATAGTATATGAGTTCCCCTGTCAAATTGAGGACAGCAGAAGTAAGGCCACAGCTTCTTTGACCAGTCATTCAAGACAGACACCACTCAAGCAGTGAGTGAGTTCCTAGTTAAAAAGTCCACCAGTAGCTTAACTAGTGCACAGCCTGCTTATTCTGTAGCATCCAGGTCTTGTTCCGTTCAAAACCAGAGAACCTTGTCAAAGGATTCTGCTGCCTTTGGCATCATTGACACATTTGTGGAAGACCTTCAGAGCTCAGCGCAACCTGCAGAAGTAGAGGAGAGAGAACCTGACCTCCAGGAAAATGCACAAAAGCTACAGAGCAGGATCTGGTCTGCTACCACTAGTTTATATAAAAATATTAAGAAGACATTAAAGGGCTTCACCATTCACCGGCGGAGGTCAGATGTGCAGAGAAGAATGTCTAGCCATACACCCACAGAGGACTCTGGACATCTTGTGACTAAGGAGTACCTTGGTTTGGCAAGCCAGAACTTGACGCAAGCTAGTAAGAGTGTGCCTCACTTGCCCAGTTTGAACCAGGAAGTGACTCTACACATGGGTGTCAGCGAGAGTTCAAAACTTCTCTGGACTGAAACAGACGAGGGTCTAATGAACAATAGTACCAAACAGGTCATTTCAACAATCTTGACCTCATGCGAGGATCAGACATCAAATGCACCTTGCTTCTCCACAGTAGGAAAGAAAATATCTGATATGTCCCTTGAGGTCAACATATTGGTAGGTGGTGTTCTGTCTCAGCTGAAGGACATCTCCTTGTCAAGGTCCCCAACACCATGTGAAGACATGTTTGAACGTCTCCAAGGTTCTACTGAGCGAACCTCTCCAGTAAGTCTAGATTGCAGCACGGCTGCCTCCAAAGGCATTGCATCTTCCCACAGTCTTTCAACAAAGAGCCTCCAAAAACTTTCTAGTCATGAGTTCCAAACCAAAGCTGAGAAAGGAGTGAGTGAGGTCCTCTCTAGATCATTTAACATTGTGGAGGAAGGTACAACAGATAAGTACCTCCAGTCTGTATCTACATCCACCACATCTACTGATATTATACAAACCATAGTGAAAGATCTGCAGGAGCTCACCCAGACCACCCAATCATCTGACATGGTATCTGGAACCTCCCTGCTCACCACTGGACAGGTTTCTGAGAAAAGAATCTGGTCTGTTGCTCGTAACATCTACTACAGTCTGCAAAGTAAGATTACGGAGTTTCTCAGAAAAGATCTTCAAATGTCAGACACAACACTTGGTTCAATCCAAATATTTACATATCAAAGTAGTCCTGCTTCACAAAGAGCAAGTCTCTGCCATCTTGAGGTCAACCAGAGCAGTTTTACACCTGGTGGAAACGATGCCTGTGTGCACATTCCGCACAAATTACTACCTAAAACCACTAAGCTTTCAGGATCCATGCTGGAGGATATTGGCACGATCCGTTGTAGGAGTGCTGACAGCCAAAATACAAGAAATACCTCTTCTTCACGCTCCTCCATCTCTCTAACACCTACTTCAAAATCAAAGCAGTCAGAATGGGACATCACCTTGCCCGGTACTCCCATCCCCACTGAATTATCTGCTCAGAGTGACTTTCCCATTGTAAGAAACATAATCATTCAGGACTTGTTTCACACAGAGAACTTATTTCCCCCATCCTTTGTGGACAAAGTCAGGCAAGCTGCTGGGGTGGTAGTGGACGAAATGGTGGAAAGTGTTGAGAACACACAGGAAGATGGACAGGGTGCTTCTCATCCTGACAACCTCCGATCTGCTGTTAGGAAATTGAGAAAAATCATTTCCACTGGGACCATCCACATTTTCAGTCATGAATTTGTGGATAAAGTGATAGCCCTTCAGGACAGCCACAGCACTCCACAGGTCTTAACATTGGCAGCAGTCAGAAGTGCTTCAGACTCCATTCTGTCAAGGATGAAATGGGGAACGGAACAATGTGCCATATCCAGGAAGCTCTCCTCCCAGCTTCTCCAGATATTTGCTGAAGAGACAGTGAAGGGCTTCCTAAAACAGTGGTTAGATGAGAATGAAAATATAAACATTGATGTTTCAGTCCAGAATGAACCAAGCACCTCTACTTGCATGGTCTTTCCTATCCAGCTCAATCAGAGCAAGCCAGAGGATAGTGACACAATGAATCAGCTCACGAAGGTCATGGTCAACAAAATGATGGATGCCTTATCAGTTGGCTCAAGTCATCAAATGATCACCAAAGCCAATGCCAAATGTTCTTTTGAGTCCGGTACCAGCATGGCCACCAGTGACATTGTAGAAGGGATGTTGGATTTGGTAAGGGATAGCACCAGCAGTACTGGAGAGCAGATCCCCATCTTCAAGTCCAAGAAAAGCAAGAAAACCATGTTCAGCAAGATATGCTTTAACATAAAGGTATAGTACAAGTACAGATTTTTCATGAATAACACTGCTTTTGAATGTATGAGATATTATTTGTTTATATAATTCAGTATTTTAGCATTGTGTTGCCTTTTTCCAGTTGATATACTGTACTTTAAGATATTTAACAGTTTGTTTTAATGTGCCTTTTCCCACCAAACAGGGTTCTAAGAAAGTTAGAAAGGACCACTGTCCTCAAAAGTCTATGGAGTACCAGCCTCAGAACACTTCCCCTACTGTGTACTTTACAGGTAAGCCCTGCTGCTGCTCATTCAAGACTAAGATATTATTACTTTAGCGTTCAACTAATTAATTTGGAAAGACATTGCACTCTGCTCTGAATTGTTACCCATGACATACTGGATGGTCTTTCTTTGCAGAGTCGAGGACAAATTCTCATGGCTCCTTTGCTCCAGAGGGAAATGACATCGCATATTCCTTCCCACCTGAAGAGAAGAGTCGCAAACCCTCCCTTTTCACCAGAATGTATAGAGCCATCACTAGAAGCTTCTCCAACCCAAGATAATTTTCCTCATTAAATGAGATTGCATTCATTTGTTGTCATATGTTGACTGTTTTGCTAGCACAGACTGTAATATGTTCTGCAAATCATCCACATGCATTGAGGAGTATACCACCTCAGTCACAGGCTACATCAATAAGTGGATTGACAACGTCGTGCCCACAGTGACCGTATGTACATATCCCGGACAGAAGCCATGGATTACAGGCAACATCCACACCGCGCTAAAGGCTAGAGCTGCTTCTTTCAATGAGCGGGACACTAATCCAGACACTTATATGAAATCCTGCTATGCCCTCAGACTAACCATCAAATAGGCAAAGTGGTTGGTTAGGTCAGGGTGTGACTAGGGTGGGCAATCTAGGTGATCTATTTCTTTGTTTGGACTGGTATGGTTCCCAATCAGAGACAGCTATCTATCGTTGTCTCTGATTGGGGATCATACTTATGAACATTATGTTTGTTTATATATATATATTTTTTTGGTGTTCATCTAATAAAGTAAGATGTACACTTAACACGCTGCACCTTGGCCTCCTCATTCCAACGACGAGCGTAACACAAAGCGTAAATACAGGACTAAGATTGAATCCTACTACACCGGTTCTGATGCTCGTTGGATGTGGCAAGGCTTGCAAACTATTACGGACAACAAAGGGAAACCCAGCCTCAAGCTGCCCAGTGACACAAGTCTGCCAGACGGGCTAGGTGCCTTTTATGCTCGCTTCAAGGCAAGCAACACTGAGGCATGCATGAGAGCATCAGCTGTTCGGTACAACTGTGATAACACTCTCCGTAGCCAATGAGAGCAAAACCTTTAAAAAGGTCAACATTCACAAGGGGTCAGATGGATTACCAGGACGTGTGCTCCGAGCATGCGCGGACCAACTGGCAAGTGTCTTCACTGACATTTTCAACCTCTGTAATACCTACATGTTTCAAACAGACCACCATAGTCCCTGTGCCCAAGAAAGTGAAGGTAACCTGCCTAAATTACTATTACCCCATAGCCTTTGAAAGGCTGGTCAAGGCTCACATCAACACCATCATCCCAGAAACCCTATATATCCACTTCAATTTGCATACCGCCCCAACAGCTTCACAGATGATGCAATATCAATCGTGATCTATACTGCCCTTTTACACCTGGTCAAAAGGAACACCTATGTGAGAATGCTGTTCATTGACTACAGCTCAGCATTCAACACCACAGTGCCCACAAAGCTCATCACTAAGCTAAGGACCCTGGAACTGAACACCTCCCTCTGCAACTGGATCCTGGACTTCCTGAAGGGCCTCCCCCAGGTGGTAAAGATAGGCAACAGCACATCTGCCACACTGATCCTCAACATGGGGGCCCCTCAGGGGTGCGTGCATAGTCCCCTCCTGCATGGCCAGCATGACTCCAACACCATCATTCAGTTTGCTGACGACACAACAGGGGTGGGCCTGATCACCGACAATGATGAGACAGCCTATAGGAAGGAGGTCAGAGACCTGGCAGTGTGGTGCCAGAACAACAACCTCTCCCTCAACATGAGCAAAACAAAGGAGATGATCGTGGACTACAGGAAAAGGAGGGCAGAACACTCCCCCATTCACATCAACAGGGCTGTATTGGAGCGGATTGAGAATTAAGTTCCTTGGTGTCCACATCATATTCTCCCTGCTGCCATTTAGATTGGAGCTTGTGACTGTATCTAAATTAATTTACCCCCTGTTTTTTTGCATAAATATGTCTGTAATCAGCATTTATTTGATGTTGGTAGACTAGCATTTGTATGTCTTTCTCTGTATCATGATGCCTTGACATTGGTTATTAATATTAAAGTGATGTACAGACTGAGTTTGTACTCTATTTTTAAGCCACACAAATCTAAATATCCTTGAACATAACTTAATTTTCAAGTTGAAAGAGTGCGCCAAGAATAAATTGTGGGTGAATAAATATTCCGTTTTTAATCAAACTTTTGTAATGCTGTAAACCCTTTCCATCAATTGTCACTCCAGGTATTCTGAACATTGTCTTTTCTATTATGAATGGGATATTTTTCATACCAGTTTGACTGCTCAGACAAGTGTAATAAACTATCATTACGAACGTGAACGTTGACTAACAAAAGTTGAAGTTATACACCTTCAATACTTGTTACCTACATTAAGCCAAGATGGATCTTGAACTTCGATACCATTACATGAAGGGTCAATGGTGAAAACCCTGCAAGCCAGTGATATAGAGACATTAGAAAAGGTTTGTTTTCAGTGGTGCAAAGTACTTAAGTAAAAATGATTTAAATCGTTTTGAGGGTATCTGTACCTTAACTATTTATATTTTTGACAACTTCAGTACATTCATAAAGGACAAAAATGTACTTTTGACTCCATCCACTTTCCCTGATACACAAAAGTACATTTTGAATGCTTTGTATGACAGGAAAATGGTCCAATTCACACACTTATCAAGAGAACCTCTGATCTGGAAGACTCAATAAACACAAATGCTTAGTTTATAAATTATGTCTTAAGTGTTGGAGTGTGCCCCTGGCTATTGTTACATTCAAAAAAAGCAATACAATGGTGATGTCTGCTTTGCTTAATTTTTTTAATTATTTTTACTTTTGATACTTGAGAATATTTCAAACCAAATACTACCCAAGTAGTATTTTACTGGGCAACTTTCACATTTACTTGAGTCATACTGTTTGCAACTGACTGATTGAGGACTTTTTCCACCACTGTTTGTTTGGACATTTATTTTTTATCAAATGTATTTGACAGGGACAATCTACTGTATTTCTGTAAATGTGCCAGATTTAGCCAGCTGGCTTTGTGATGTAACAAAGGTAGCTGATGATGTAATGAAAACAGACAGTTAAATATGTTTGTGTAGAACTGTTGCACATTTGCTCTGGAAATGAGGACCAAACCTACTCGTCAAAAGGAGTGAATTGCACCTCCAATTGAAGTCAATAATAAGGTATGGAATCATGCCAATACAGTCATTATTTATATAGCTCTGTAGCTTGCAGTATTTTGAAGGAGATAAGCAAGGGAAAATGATGCTTTGGTTAATATTTCTCACGTGAAAGGAAACATGACCATGCTAACTGAAACATGGATACATGAATATTGGTCAAATGTACCTACATCTTCTGAAGCTGTGTTGGGCCTACTTGATAATTTAAAAAAAGTCACATAGACGATGTCCATAAATTAGACAACAATACTGAACAGTTGTAGCCCGTTGGTAGTGGTAGGCTTCTGGCTGTGATCTCTGACCACTGTAACAGTGGATAGTGGCATTTACCCGCGGTGTATAGGCTTGTTTACTAGGCTATCTAGTGCATTGGGGTGGGCTATGTGCAGCATGGGCATACAGGAAACCACTCTAGCCGCTTAACTCACCTTGGCCACGAGCTCTATAGTTTACAGCTATTGCATCACCTACAAAGCATCAACTGAATGTTGAATGTCAGGTATTTTAATTGTCTGTATTGTCTACTTGTTAAATGTTTGTAAAGTCTTCATTTGTAATTGTTTGTAATGTCTTATCAATTGGTGTTGGACCACAGGAAGATTAGCTAACGTTATAGCGTTAGCTAATGGGGACTCTAGTAAAGATTCACAAGACTGTTCACAGATTCACATTGATCACAGAATCTGATTGATAATCTTAATTCGAAGTTTGAGTTTTTTACTGGACAACCAACACTTGACAGATGGGCTAATCCATAGAAAGAAAATGTGATCTTGGATCTTGAACTCCCCTAGCTACATTTCGACTTAATGTTCAATATTACTAGTGGCACTCTGTCCTTACGAACAGTAAATCATTGGGTCTGACTCTTTTGATTTAATGCAATTTCATCATCGATAGTGAAACAACCACCACATAATCGTGAACTCCCCCCTACAAAACATGAATTGATTTGTGGTTTATCCTCTTAGCTATTTGGTATTAGGTGTGATCCTGACTTGGAATGGCCACGAAGTTACACATTGTTTTAGGAAACATGAATTTATTTGTGGTTTATCCTCTTTAGCTATTTGTTATTAGGTGTGATCCTGACTTGGAATGGCCACGAAGTTACACGTTGTTTATGGTCCAGTTAGTTTGGAAGTTGTGGTAAATGGGGGAGTGTGAGCGCGTGTCATGAGATGCTGCAGGTGTTGATATGGGGATGGATAGGCTACCACTGCCTTTAATTACTACGCTCTGCCTGCACCTACCTCAACTGGTACTCTGCTGCCTCGCTGTGGTGAGAGCACTAACACACTGAACATGATGGACAAGGATGCTCCATATAGCCATCCATCACTGTCCAGGCTGATGGATGTAGTAATACAGAATGACAAGATATGGTTTGATATCTCTTCTGAAACTGGGGTGGGGTTATTGAGTTCAGGGTTGTGTAATGGTTGCTTCCATGTCAGTCCTCAAAGATGAAATTGCATAGAATCGAATGAATCACATCCAATGATTTCCCGTTTTGGACATTGTTTTGAAAATGATTCTCCATAGCTGCCATACCTTTGATGTCATAAACTGTTACAGAATTCCCCTTCCTTATTATAAACTCTGATTAAAACTATGGAGTTCATTGGCCTACAACATATGTGTGTGTATTTGCCCTTAAAATGATATTGCTAGATGGAAGAAAATAATAAGATAGGCCTAAACTGTAATAAGATGTACTTGAAAGATACTATAAATAGCAGGAGACATACCTGGGTTCTAGACTGGTATTTAGGGCAAGCATTTTAGGATTATACATATGGTTAGTGTCAACTTCTACTTAATGTTAAAGCTCAGGCATGTTGCTACATGTTTACTCATTGACTTCAAGTAGAGCATTGTTTATGAATCTGAATAAAAGCCTAATAAAAGTGTATCGCCCCCAGCTTGGGCAGCACTGCTACACTGATTTTTTGGGCTAAAGGTGTTTGTGACACGTGCATGCGTTCCAATGATGTCATAATTGTCTGTAGGTTCTATGTTGCCTATCAACTTGGCTGTCCTTCAGAAAGTAGATAATACTTGTATTTTCAAACGATTAATAAAAATACTAGCAACAAAACAAACTAAATAGATTTAATCCATTAATATGATATTGCCAGATGGAAGAAAATAACAAGGTAGGCCTAAACTGTAATAAGATATATCTTATAGACTGCTTCAGTGCATTTGGAAAGTATTCAGACCCCTTTACTTTTTACACATTTCATTTTTTACGTTACAGCCTTATTCTAAAATGGATTACATACAACATTTTCCTCATCAATCTACACACAATATCCTATAATGACAAAGCAAAAACAGTTTAGACATTTTTGCAATTTAAAACGGAAAAAACCAGAAATACCTTATTTACATAAGTATTCAAAACCTTTGCTATGAGACTCGAAATTGAGCACCGGTGCATCCTGTTTCCCTTGATCATCCTTGAGGTATTTCTACAACATGATTGGAGTCCACCTGTGGTAAATTCAATTGATTGGACATCTATTGGAAAGGCACATACCTACAGTCCCACAGTTGACAGTGCAAAAATCTATTTTAATTCCAGGTTATAAGGCAACAAAATAGGGAAAATGCCAAGGGGGGTGAATACTTTCGCAAGCCACTGTAAATGGTTCAGTTCACATAAACAGTCATTATTTTCAGTTTGAGAGATCATCCCGGGCTTTGCCCCGTCTGGTGTAGCTGAGATGTCCCTGGAGGACATAGAACAACAAGACTATGATGTTTCTGACACTGAGAGAGTCAGGTAAGGCCACTTACACTCTGTCCAGTTAGATATTTGTGTGGAGATTAAGAGAGAGAGACTAATAAGAGAGAACTTGTTATGGGGCAGGTCAGGCGTCATTCATGGAGTCATTTGTAGGGTCAAGTCCCCAGCCAATCTATTTGAACCGCTCATTATTTGTGGCCATGTATTAACTACTAAGTGAGTCTTTGACATGAAGACAGTGGTTAGATTCTGCCATGGGGACCTGCTCTGATGTTGTTTCCATTCTCTCCTGGTTATGACCATAGAGCCTTGTCCCAGTCTCTAGACCTGCCTGTCTGTGTGATGGATGACCACCTGACCTCTGAAGCTGTCAATGAGATGGTAAGTTGACCATGTCATTTCATATTACAACATTAATCCAATAAAATGTTATAGTGATGCTATCATTGGCAATGTTGACGTACCACAACCATCTCTGTTGTGTTGCAGTTGTTTAATTGGCCCAACGTTGCCAATGCTCCTCCACTCTTTAACAGTTAATAATAATTTCAGTATGATATTTGTTGTATATTAAGTTGTATTATTTGCAATATAATTACATTTCTACCAGGAGCAGAGCAATTCTACCAGGAGTAGAGCAACCTCAGTGATGGAAACCACAGAAGAGGGGAAGCTCAACAATGTGGAACATCTGACACTTATGGACTTCCTTCAAAACCTAACTGAGAAGTATGTTCTGTTTTCTTTGGTACTATCACACCTTCAAGGAAATAAGATCAAATTAGAAACTGATCAATCGGGAAAAAAAAATTCATTGCTAGAAAAGTTGTCACATTGCAATTTTGCCAAAACAACTGACACAAAGCAAGTATAACTTCACGATCAGGCAAATAATTAAATAAAAACAATTCTGCCACGCATCCTGATATGACAACATTTATAACAATATTGTTTTCAGGCAATGGAGGGGGATTCGTGAGGGCATGTTTGACCCGGTAAGATCATGTTACTGAAAATTTAATCAGATTACCATGAAAACTCTGCCTAATGTTTAACCTTGTTCATAAGCTTTTGAAAGACGCACTATGCAACATTTTAAAACACTTCTTCTGTTTCTGGAATACAGCTGACAAAACAACAGCTTGCCGGCTTGTGTCTGAGGATTGTCCAGTTTTTATCGGACAAGCTGATGCAGATCATCATCCCAGGTCTTTACGAACTACTGGGCATCCAAGATGCTGCCTCCTCTCCATTGTCACAGAGATCTCTCACAGCGTCACTCACCAGTCTGTTAGACGATAAGACTAACACCAAGTCCCGCGTGAGATTTACTGAGGCTGGTGTACCTAAGAGGCCAGGCAGTCGAAAGTCTTACAATAGCTTTCGCATCCCGACTCCCTACCCTTCCTCCAACTGTATGGAGCAGGAAGAGGAAGAAGAGCAGGAATCACAACTTAAGTTCAAGGAGATTTACCTGACTAAGGGCAGTGGAAGCTACCTGCCCAAGGGGGCCATGAGGTATGTTCTTAAAGGGAAATTTAACAACTTCATATTCATCTCCAGCATCACCATATGTGAAAATTACACATTTCCATGCTTTGTAGTAAACTGTTTCCAATAGTGCTGAGAAATTAGTGCTTTTTGAGGTTGGTTTGGTTTCGATTCAAATATTTAAAAAATAATCACGGTTTTGGATTTCAATACTTTTTTTAGACATTGAATGCACTATGGATTATGTGTGTTGAATGCTGTAACAACACATAATAAAACAATGAATAAAAGTCCCATGATGGTAGTGACTGTCCATTACTGTTTATGACTTATCAACCATCATTTACTTTCTCATATAAAATATTTTTTGATGACTTTATTATTTCATTCCAAGTCATCAACTCATCTCTATAGAGCTGCTGCTTATCCTGTCTGACAAAATCACAATTTTAGTAGTTCTTCTAAGTAAATAAGACCTACTTTTATGACCGCTGAACACCGACTGTCAATCACTTACAGAAGAAGAAAAAAATTAACTATATGGAATTCAAATAATTGAGCCGACGTCGGTCAATTAGTTGTTTAAAAACTAATTGACCGACGTGTAACAAAAATGTTGGTTAAATGCTCAGCTCTAGATTGTAATGACATCATCAGTGTGCATCGTGTGATTTTAACCAATTATGAGTAGGCATTTCCTACTAATTGGTTGATGATGTCATAGAAAACACTTATCTTCCTCTTTCTTTTTTACTACAAAACATAGAAATGCCCGTTTTTCACATATGCTGATGTTGGGGTGGTGCTGGAGATGGTGAATATGAAGTTGAAACATTTAGAAATTTCCCTTTAACATTTCTTCAAACTGCCTTGTATTTATAATTGTCCTTGAAGTTATTAGAAGTTACAGTATTTGAAGCTTATAGCAATTTGGATTTTTGTAGAGGATAGATATTGCCAGGATAGATAGATATCTACAGGCCAGTTTCAATACAAATGACTTATACAAAAAAAACATTTTATTGGGCTTTAGAAATTAAGCAGTTAGGCTGACATCACACTAAGGTTTTTTCTCAGAGAAACAGCAGTGTTTTCCTCATTGTTTTCAATGGTACAGATGTATTTGACACACTGAATGTGCATCACAGCCTTACATATTATTTGTTTGACTGTGATGATTTCTGTTTTCAAGGACTCTAACCTCTCTGTCTGATGTGCAGAAGAAAACAACCAACTCTGAGACGCTACAAGTCCTCTTAGGTGTCTCAGAGGACACCCTCGTCACCTGTGTGCAGGACAGCCTGCAAGGTTCTCTCTCCAAACTTGCATGCATGTCCAATTCTCCATCTGGAAGTGCAGGCTCTCCAAAGATGACCCCTGCTGTAATGGCTTGAGTGATTAAAGATGTCAAGTCGGCCTTATCAGTGGTCGTTAAGAGTGCCTCCGCTAGCCAAACCTCTCAAGTGACACCGGTAAAGGGAGACTCACAGACCAAGGTGACTGAGAGCATGGTGAGAGAGCTGGCTGCAAAACTTGAAAAAGTTGACCAAGAGAGCAAGAGTCTAACAGGGCAAGTCATGACCACAATCTCTGACACAATGGTAGCTTTTGTTGAAGAGAACGAACAGAATTTGCTGGAAGATCTGAAGGACAAGATCACATTTTTGGCATCGCATGTTGGCTTCATTGAGGATCTTGATGCCCTGATAAGGAAATACGAGAGCAGCTACAATATTGGAGAATCTGGTTCCTCCTGCACGCTCACATCTAAGAGCATCCAAAAACTCTCCAGCCGGGAGTTTCAAACATCAGCAATACAAGCAGTGAGTGGAGTTCTTGCCAAAAAAGTCAGTAGTTTGAGCTTTCCTAGTTCAGTCATTCAGTCTGAGTTAACAGGTGCTGTATCAGGTCAAACATTGTCTGGCATTTTAAAGACAGAGTCAATTCGCCCTGTGGGCTCAGCAGCGTCAGTAGTTGTTAAGACTTTCATGTCAGATATGAAGTCCTTGGCTGAATCTGAAGAGAGTCCCCAACAGAAGAGTGCCTGGTCTGCTGCTGTTCACATTTACCACAGCATCCAAAACAGCTTGAAAGATTATTTTGGCAAGCTTCAGAGATTTGCCCTAAAGAGCATGGTCACATCTGATGACAACATCACAAATGCTGAGTTTAAGGAGACAGTTCCACTTCCTTGCTTAGACATGAAATATAGGCCCAGTAAGAGTGAGCCTCAGTTGCCAGAGTCCACTGGTGAAGTTACTTTACAAAGAGGCCTAAGTGAGTGCTCAAAACTTCTTTGGGCACAAACTGAGTCAGAAGAAAGCAAGCTCCTTCTGACAACTTGCACCAAAGAAGTTATCTCAGAGCTTCTGGTCTTGTACAAGACTGAGATGTCAAAGGAGGACCCCCTGTACACTGTTGGAGAAAAAGGATCAGACTTCTCTATTGAGAGACAACAATTTGTAGAGGGCGTTCTGGCTCAGCTTGGGGATATCTCCCATTCCAGGGCCTCATCACCAATAGTATATGAGTTCCCCTGTCAAATTGAGGACAGCAGAAGTAAGGCCACGGCTTCTTTGACCAGTCTGTTAGATTGCATGAAAAAACTCTCAAGTGAGGAATTCAAGAGTGACACCACTCAAGCAGTGAGTGAGTTCCTAGTTAAAAAGTCCACCAGTAGCTTAACTAGTGCACAGCCTGCTTATTCTGTAGCATCTAGGTCTTGTTCCGTTCAAAACCAGAGAACCTTGTCAAAGGATATTTGTGCGGATTCTGCTGCCTTTGGCATCATTGACACATTTGTGGAAGACCTGCAGAGCTTGGCGCAACCTGCAGAAGTAGAGGAGAGAGAACCTGACCTCCAGGAAAATGCACAAAAGCTACAGAGCAGGATCTGGTCTGCTACCACTAGTTTATATAAAAATATTAAGAAGACATTAAAGGGCTTCACCATTCACCGGCGGAGGTCAGACGTGCAGAGAAGAATGTCTAGCCATACACCCACAGAGGACTCTGGACATCTTGTGACTGAGGAGTACCTTGGTTTGGCAAGCCAGAACTTGACGCAAGCTAGTAAGAGTGTGCCTCACTTGCCCAGTTTGAACCAGGAAGTGACTCTACACATGGGTGTCAGCGAGAGTTCAAAACTTCTCTGGACTGAAACAGACGAGGGTCTAATGAACAATAGTACCAAACAGGTCATTTCAACAATCTTGACCTCATGCGAGGATCAGACAATAAATGCACCTTGCTTCTCCACAGTAGGAAAGAAAATATCTGATATGTCCCTTGAGGTCACCATGTTGGTAGGTGGTGTTCTGTCTCAGCTGAAGGACATCTCCTTGTCAAGGTCCCCAACACCATGTGAAGACATGTTTGAACGTCTCCAAGGTTCTACTGAGCGAACCTCTCCAGTAAGTCTAGATTGCAGCACGGCTGCCTCCAAAGGCATTGCATCTTCCCACAGTCTTTCAACAAAGAGCCTCCAAAAACTCTAGTCATGAGTTCCAAACCAAAGCTGAGAAAGGAGTGAGTGAGGTCCTCTCTAGATCATTTAACATTGTGGAGGAAGGCACAACAGATAAGTACCTCCAGTCTGTATCTACATCCACCACATCTACTGATATTATACAAACCATGGTGAAAGACCAGCAGGAGCTCACCCAGACCACCCAATCATCTGACATGGTATCTGGAACCTCCCTGCTCACCACTGGACAGGTTTTTGAGAAAAGGATCTGGTCTGTTGCTCGTAACATCTACTACAGTCTAGAAAGTAAGATTACGGAGTTTCTCAGAAAAGATCTTCAAAGATCAGACACAACACTTGGTTCAATCCAAATCTTTACATATCAAAGCAGTCCTGCATCACAAAGAGCAAGTCTCGGCCATCTTGAGGTCAACCAGAGCAGTGTTACACCTGGAGGAAACGTTGCCTGTGTGGACATTCCGCACAAATTACTACCTAAAACCTCTGAGCTCTCAGGATCCATGCTGGAGGATATTGACACGATCCGTTGTAGGAGTGCTGACAGCCAAAATACAAGAAATACCTCTTCTTCACGCTCCTCCATCTCTCTAACACCTACTTCAAAATTAAGGCAGTCGAAATGGCACTTTGCCTTACCCGGGACTCCCATCCCCACTGAGTTTCCTGCTCAGATTGACTTTCCCATTGTTAGAAACACAATCATTGAGGACTTCTTTCACACAGAGGACTTACTTCCTGTAACCTTTGTGGACAAAGTCAGGCAAGCTGCTGGGGTGGTAGTGGACATTATGGTGGAAAGTGTTGAGAACACACAGGAAGATGGACAGGGTGCTTCTCATCTTGACGACCTCCGATCTGCTGTTAGGAAATTGAGAAAAATAATTTCCACTTGGACCATCCACATTTTCAGTCATGAATTGGTGGATAAAGTGATAGCCCTTCAGGACAGCCACAGCACTCCACAGGTCTTAACATTGGAAGCAGCCAAAAGTGCTTCAGACTCCATTCTTTCAAGGCTGAAATGGGGAAAGGAACAATGTGCCATATCCAAGGAGCTCTCCTCTCAGCTTCTCCAGATATTTGCTGAAGAGACAGTGAAGGGCTTCCTGAGACAGTGGTCAGATGAGTATGAAAACATAAACTTTGATGTTTCAGTCCAGAACGATCCAAAGACTACTACTTGCATGGTCATTCTTCAAATGATCACCAAAGCCACTGCTAAATGTTATTTTGAGTCCACTACCAGTGTGGCCACCAGTGACATTGTAGAAGGCGTGTTTGATTTGGAAAGGGATACCATCAGCAGTACTGGAGAGCAGGTCCTCACCTTTAACACAAAGGTGTAGTACACATACATCTTTCATGAATAACACTGCTGTTGACCTTTTATGAGAAATATGATTCTTTGTGTCATGGCATTGCACTGCTTCTTTGCAATTGATATCCTGTACTTTAAGATATCGACAAAAATTTCAGTTTGTTTTAATGTGCCTTTTCCCACCAACCAGGGTTCCAAGAAAGTTAGTAAGAACCTCTGTCCTCAAGAGTCTCTGGAGTACCAGCCTCAGAACATTTCCCCTACTGTGTACTTTACAGGTAAGCCCTGCTGCTGTTTAGGCTGCTGCTCAGTCAAGACTGAGACATTATCCCTTTACCATTCCACTAATTCATTTGGAAAGACATTGTACTCCTCTGAGTTGTTACCTATGACATACTGTACTGTGGGCTGGGTGGTAGCCTAGTGGGTTAAGAGGTTGGGCCAGTAACCGATAGGTTGCTGGTTCAGAATCCCTGAGTTCACGAGGCAAAATCTGTCAATGTGCTCTTGAGCTAGGCACTTCATCCTAATTGCTCCTGTAAGTCTCTCTGGATAACAGTGTCTGATAAATTAGTTAAAATGTAAATTGATGGCATGCTGGATGGTCTTTCGTTGCAGAGACGATGACAACATCTCATGGCTCCTTTTCTCCAGAGGGAATTTATGATATCGCATCGTCCTTCCCACTTGAAGAGAAGAGTCACAAACCCTCCCTTTTCACCAGATTGTCTAGATCATCACGAAAGGCTTTCTCAGCCCATTCAAATCTTCAAGGAAAACCAAATTATTTAAATAAATTCCTCATTATAAACAACGAGAGCATTCATTTGTTCAGATGAGAATCTAATCGTATTGGTCACATACGCAGAAAACAACTGTGAGATCCTTTATTACGAGCACATTCCCAACAATGCAGAGTTAAAAAAGTAAGAAAATATTTTCTAAATAGTAACACAATAACAATAACAAGGCTATATACAAGGAGTACCAGTACCGAGTCAATGTGCATGGGTGCGAGGTAGTTGAGGTAATACAGTATGTCCATGTAGGTAAGGGTAAAAGTGACTAGGCAATCAGGATAGATAATAAACACAGTAGCAGCAGCTAGTGTGAAAGTCGGTCAGTGTCACAGTGAATGTGTGGGTAGAGTGTAGTGAGTGTGCATCGAGCCAATTCAAGAGAGTCAGTGGAAAACAATTCGAAAAATACATCAGTAACAAAGGGGGTCAATGCAAATAGTGCAGGTGGCCATTTAATTAACATTCAGCAGTCTGATGACTTGGGGGTAGAAGCTGTTCAGCAGTCTAATGACTTGGGGGTAGAAGCTGTTCAGCAGTCTAATGACTTGGGGGTAGAAGCTGTTCAGCAGTCTAATGACTTGGGGGTAGAAGCTATTCAGCAGTCTAATGACTTGGGGCTGTTCAGCAGTCGTATGGCTTGGGGGTAGAAGCTGTTCAGCAGTCTAATGACCAGGATCCTGGTGTCTACCCAATGTGCTGAGCACTCCTCCTGGCCAGAGTCCGCGCTACATTCAGCTGCTACAACCATGGTCTCTTTGTGAAGGCACTGTTAGAGAGTCAATCAACCAGAACAAGGTTAGGAGACCAAATCTGTGTCCTAGCATTGTGAAATACTGTATATGTAATGGCCTCAATACATTAATGAAGCGCCCTTACATCCTATCCTCTCCCCATACGGAAACAACTTGTTAGGGTGAACCAATAAGACACTATATACCTTCTAAGCATGATAGTTGGCTGATGATTTGTTTCAGGACTTGTTAGGGTAAACCAATAACAGCTTCTAACCCCAAGTCATAAGACTGCTGAACAATTAATCAAATGGCCACCGGACAAGTTCAACTGTTTTATTATTTGTTACTTTAGTTTATTGGGTAAATATTCTCTTAACTCTTCTTGAACTGCACTGTTTGTTAAGGGCTTGTAAGTAAAGTATTTCACGGAAAGATCTACACTTGTTGTATTCAGCGCATGTGACAAATAAAGTTTGAGTTGATTTGATTTGACTATGTACCTTCTAAGCATGATGGTTGGCTCATGATTTGTTTGTACTGAAATCTATTCAGGGAGGATAAGGGTATATCATAGGCAGTGATGTAGTGGTAAAACCATTGACTGGTAAATGCTGATTGCCGTTCAGGATTAAAGAAGTAACGCTCCCTCTACTTTCAATGCATCTTCCACAAAAGGTGGTTAAATGCTTGAACAAAATAAAATAAAAAGTGTGTAAACAGCTTTTACATGTGTTCCCACCACCACTGATTATAGGAGGCTTCTTCTGACAGTATTCACACCTTCCATAAGAAATCTCCAGAGAAATATTCATATTCACCGTAGCTGTCATTTAAACTTGGACTAACCTGGCCAAGGCCAAACAGTATATGGCGTTTTCTCTGGGTGTGCGGTCGCAGTGGAGAGAAAAGGCCTCCAGTGAGGTGGTGAGGATCTGGGCGGAGTTTGGTGAGGCAAACACAGGTCTGAGATTGGTGTCTCTGGAAATGGTGTCGTTGGACGGTCAGTCTGTGTCCCAGGAAGCAGCCTCTGAGGAACTCCGCCCACCCATCCCAGGTGTCCAACCGTAGAGTAGCCCCTGGGAGACAGAGACACATGCAGGTTGTCCTCCTGGTTGCCATGAACCAAGAATGTGTTCCATACAGTCCATTTGTCTCTGTGTTACATCCATAAGGTGTTGAGCCAGAGGACCATTGATCTACTGCACAAGGAAGGCCATACCCAGGTCAATGGCGTAGTCGTGCAGCCGGTTGCAGTCGTAGAGTTGCAGGCCGGTGGGAGAGCTCAGTCTGAAGGAGCTGACGGGAAGCCCACACTGCTGGGACACCAGGGTCATGAGCCTGGCCACAGACGTACTCAGGAGAAACACAGTGCCCGAGACTGAGAGGGTCTCCCCCGTCACGGCACTGAACACACGCACCACCGGCTCCCGCTGAAGTATAAGACCATGGACATACAGTAAATTCACTTGTTTTACATAAATACCTATGTTGTGTTTATACACCGAGTAAACAAAACATTATGAACACCTGTTCTTTCCATGACAAAGACTGACCAGGTGAATCCAGGTGAACGCTATGATTCCTGAATGATGTCACTTGTTAAATCCACTTCAGTGTAGATGAAGGGGAGCGGACAGGTTAAAGAAGGATTTTTAAGCCTTGAGACAATTGAGGCATAGATTGTGTATGTGTGTCATTCAGAGGGTGAATGGGCAAGACAAAATATTTAAGTGCCTTTGAACGGGGTAGTAGGTGCCAGGTGCACCGGTTTGTGTCAAGAACTGCAATGCTGCTGGGGTTTTTCACACTCAACAGTTTCCTGTGTGTATCATGAATGGTCCACCACCCAAAGAACATCCAGCCAACTTGGCACAACTGTTGGAAGCATTGGAGTCAACATGGGCCAGCATCCCTGGGGAACGCTTTCAAACACCTTGTAGAGTCCATGCCCCAACGAAATGAGGCTGTTCTGATGGCAGAAGGCAACTCAATATTAGGAAGGTGTTTCTAATGTTTGGTACACTCAGTATATATAAGTTAGGAGTCATATAATTACAGGGGTAAGATGAAGTGGCTCCATTGCACTGGTCTTAGGTCTGGTTTGTGTTTTTACTGCTAATGGTAAATGTTAGGATTTGGTGAGAGTAAACTGATCCTAGATCTGTGCCCAAGGGCAATTTCTATCCAGAGACAAATCAAAGGTCCATGCTATTTAAACTTATAATCTACCACCATCTCGTGGCTCAAATTTGTAACAACATTTTCTAATTCATGTGCTGTACTGAGTTTTGTTCTATCACATTGAACACTAATCTGGGTGCAGATTAAATTGAACACTAATCTGGGTGAAAATTAAATTGAAGACTAATCTGGGTGCAGATTAAATTGTTAACAGAAATATTATGAATATGTATTTCAATGAACCCAAAGGGCCTCTTCTTCTCCTACTATACGGCCTGCTGTGCTCTACTGTACTCTGCTGTACTCTACTCTGCTGTACTCTACTCTGCTGTACTCTACTCTGCTGTACTCTACTCTGCTGTACTCTACTCTGCTGTACTATACACCACTGGGTATACAGACTCTTCAGATACTGTTAGCGAACACCAGACTCGAGGCGATTACATGGGGAAAAGGTTTATGACTGTAAGGGTGTTTGGTACAAAGGCAACACTACATCGGGCCACATTTCAGCTCTATCCCAGGTCAACCATACAATACTATAGATTTCCACTCTAGTCAACCAGCAAGAAGGAGAGACAGACAGAAGGTCTGGCTTTGACTATGTCAATGAAGGGATGTGTAAGTAAGGAACACAAATAAACATTATTCTGATGGTTAAATTTGTACTTAGATACATAACCACTCTCCTCTGTTAGCAAATCTTCCACAGAACCTTGTGGAACAGAGTGAGTTCTGTCCCTGTCTGGCTCTGGACATGTACCCAGGGACCTCTGTACAACAACACTTCACACTCACGAAGCAGTGTCCTTACTAACCAATCACTCTACCTTAACCATGGTCTCAGTATAAAGCAGTGTCCTTACTAACCAATCACTCTACCATAACCATGGTCTTGGTTGAGCAAGGGCAATATTACTTTATGTCTCAAGCAGGGTGACCTCAACATACTATATATCACCATACTATATACCACCACACTATACAGTGGGGCAAAAAAGTATTTAGTCAGCCACCAATTGTGCAAGTTCTCCCACTTAAAAAGATGAGAGAGGCTTGTAATTTTCATCATAGGTACACTTCAACTATGACAGACAAAATGAGAAACTAAATCCAGAAAAATCACATTGTAGGATTTTTAATGAATTTATTTGCAAATTATGGTGGAAAATAAGTATTTGGTCACCTACAAACAAGCAAGATTTCTGGCTCTCACAGACCTGTAACTTCTTCTTTAAGAGTCTCCTCTGTCGTCCACTCGTTACCTGTATTAATGGCATCTGTTTGAATGAACTAAATCACCTAATCATACTATATCACCATACTATATATTACCACACTCTATATCACCATAATATATATAATCATACTATATAACCATACTATTTAACCATACAATATATCACCACACTATATATATCACCATGCTATATATTACCACTCTATATCACCATAATATATATAACCATACTATATATCACCACACTATATCTGAAACACTTTATGTTAATGATAGTATGAAGCTGTTTCAAGCAATAGCCAGCTCACTTTGATATGCATTTTCAAGCACGGGTAGAAACAGCTAGGTGTTCGGCTGGTACCTTCAGCAGGCAGCAGATGGCACTGCTAGGGGTGATGCCAACGTCTGTCAGGACCCAGGTGTCCCGAAGGATGGCACCAGCATAGCTCAGCTCCCGGAAGTGCCTCACCTACTTGTCGTCTGACAGTTGCACGTGGAAGTAATCCTGCCAGAGGAAGAAGATTGGAAACACAAGTAGCCGTAATTGAGTGTCCCATACAATCAGACTGAGGGGGCTCAACACTGATGGAGCCGTAATGGAGGGTGTTCCACCCAGACAGATGTCAATGTTTACCATACAATAATTGTAAACGTGTCCAATTGTGTACAATTAAGAAATAAGGCCCAAGGAGGTGTGGTATATGGCCAATATACCACAGCCAAGGGCTGTTCTTAGGCACAACGCAACGCGGAGGTATATTGGCCATATACCACAAACCCCCAAGGTGACTTCTTTTTTTTCAATTTAGTGGTATCCAATTGGTAGTTACAATCTTGTCCCATTGCTACAACTCCCCTATGGACTTGGGTGCACACATATAGAAGATGCAAACATGGAGAACATTTTTAGTAGCCTAGGGTCCGGGAAAGTGTTGGCCTTTTTAAAACCGCATTTCGTGCAATTCTACATAATTTTACATGACTGGAGACTTTGGCATTATCTTTTTTTAATCCGCAGAAATTATCGAAATGGCAGGCTACTTTGACACTGACAAACTTAGTGTCTGAGATCAATAAAAACGACCTTGTCTTGAATCCATCAATAGCCTATAGGCCTAGGTTTGTGGAGAAACATATAGTAGGCTACAATATGAGGAGGAAATTAGTCCTAAAAATGCTTTCCAGTTTCACTGACTCGCCCAATGATGCGCAGTTCACTCGCTGGAGATTATCGATGCGCTCCTGTCAAAAGCCTATCTCTCCCTCTCCCTGTTTTGTAAAACAATGTTTGGGAGTTGATCAAATATTTTGGTAGTCTACAGCATAGTCTTATCTTTTCAGCAAGAGTCATTGCTTTTCAACCTGTGTTTTCCCTCGATTGTATTTGAAATATTGCAAAAGGCCTGTTTTGTCTGCGTGCTGTTTTTTCACTGACAGATTTGCCTCGCGTTCCCGACTGTAGGCTATTCTTTGTTATTGGGTTACAATCCGCAGCTAGGCTATTTTAAAAAAGGGACCATTGGTCCTCTGTAGCTAAATTAGAGGGTTTCTCATGACGTATTAGGCTATTCTGAATGATTCAATTTATTTCTGAACAGTAATTCCGTAACTTTAGAAAATTCCTCCAGAACCCTTCATGCAGCTATGATTCTATAAGGAAACAAATGATGAAGTGCAACTCTGGAGAGATGAGTGGGTAGGATAATTGACGAAGAGGCAACTCAAATGAACTTTGATCGCTTTTATTACAATTGTTACATAGAAAAAAGTGAAAATTATTTTTCATGGCACGGGATTCGGCCAAATAGGTTCCGGAACAAAACAGTCCAGAACGGAACGGTGCCGGATCCTGTTCTGGCATGATCCTGCTCAAATTAAGCACTGATTTGAAGTACCTAGGCCTCTACCTGCTGAGTATAAAGATTATTAAACTAGATTCAGTGGGCTTGTCATTCACAGTACTGATGAAAAATCAAGTATAGTTGATCTAAATGTGGGTATACGAGGCCATCTAGTGGTCACCGGATTTTATTATTTTTAATTCATGCAAGCTATCTTTGCACTAGCATGCGATTCCATGTATTTGACGCAGGTATTTATTTTTCAACATGTATTGTCTGGAACAAAATATAATTGTATGAGCTATGCCTCTGTGTCCCGGCGTTGTTGTACCCCTCTACTATCTGGCTTGGTGGGGCGATCTCGTTCTGCATGCCTGCTTCACTGAGATACAATGTGTCGTCATGCATTTGTGCATGCAAGCTGTTAACGGTCATACCCGTCTTGCTAGCTAATTTAGCTAGCTCATCAACCAGTATTTTATTCGCTTTTTCTGCACGACAGCACTTATTAAAGCCTTGAAACTCATGGGGACCTCACTGTTGCCACGGGTCATCGAGCTAGCCCTTATTTGGCAGCAGGGTTGCATCGGTTTCCACTGGATGTGACAGCTTGTTAGGCTGGCTAGCTAGGTAGCTAATTCGCTGACGCGAACTGTTTATCACGTAGCAGCCTATGCTGACTAGCATCGCTAGCAACTAGCTAACATGGATAAAGGCTAGTCGTGGGTCCACAAAATCAAACAAATGGTACTGAACTGATAACAAAATCATGTTTCGAAATTGTAGACGCTTTTTTTTTTTTTTTTTGTTGCTTAATGACATTGCGAATATCATAATTTTTGACTACCGGTATGTATTTAATCCGGTTTCGGCATGAGAAAAGTATTAATCGCAAATTCCAGCACTAACGGATACCGGGAAATAAATAAGTATTAATCGCAAATTCCAGCACTAACGGATACCGGGAAATAGAAATAAGAGACCCGGTCACGAATGCGGAGCCACGCCCTAAAATAACATGTGACCACAAGGCGTTTGTGACACATTCATGCGTTCCAATTTTGTCATAATTGCCTGTAGGTTCTAAATTGCTTATGAGCTTGGCTGCCCTTCAGAAAGTAGCTGATTCTTGTACTCTACAGCTGTATTTTCCTACAGTTAATAATAATACTAGCAACAAAACAGATTTCATTCCTTAAAATGATATTGCCAGATGGAAGAAAATAATAAGGTAGGCCTAAACTGTAATAAGATATACCTTAAAGACTGCTTGTGTTTAATCCTGAATCCAGTTGCCCCTCTTGTACTGGGATAAAACAATAGGCAAGCCATGAACCTTATGGAGGAGTGCATGTGTTTTGCAGACACACCTCGGTAGTGGAGATAATGGGGTATATGCAGACACCTGGGTTCTAGACTGGCTGAGGTAAACATTTTAGGAAAGCCTGGGTTTTTAAATCCCGGTGAAAGCAGATATGTCAAAGTTTGTCAATGTCATGTTGCCCTTCCATTTAGATTAAACTAGCGAAAAGATCATTTTGCTTCTCTTAATCCACATTTTCTACCAAAAAAACATGTTCATGCTTTAGGGCTGGTGGCTCCATATATATTGGTAAAATATAAAGTGTGTGTGTGTGTGTGTGTAGGGGGGGGGGGGGGGGTAGTGGATATATTGGGGTATAGGCCTAACTGTTGTTTTGAGGGTGAAATTTCAACCACAGGATGATGTCATCATTGTAAACTAAATTCAGCATAGCCAAACCTTGTATAAAATAGGTTGAATTTGTACCTTTGAAACCATGTCAGATTTTCAACATTATATACACTTTCAGAAAAAAACAATAGGCAGCACCTCAGCCCGGGATCGAACCCCATTCAGGGTTTTAACTACACCCAGCCCTGCTTAGCTTTAATATGTCACTGACTACTACCAATATGCTATTGTGAGAATTATTATTGAGAGATCTCTTACTAACAGTGTTAATATCGAAGTCATTCTAAGGGGTAGGTCTGACAAAGCAAATGAGTGAGTGAGTCTTTGACATGAAGACAGTGGTTAGATTCTGCCATTGGGACTGCTCTGATGTTGTTTCCATTCTCTCCTGGTTATGACCATAGAGCCTTGTCCCAGTCTCTAGACCTGCCTGTCTGTGTGATGGATGACCACCTGACCTCTGAAGCTGTCAATGAGATGGTAAGTTGACCTTGTCATTTCATAGTACAACATTAATCCAATAAAATGTTATAGTGATGCTATCATTGGCAATGTTGACGTACCACAACCATCTCTGTTGTGTTGCAGTTGTTTAATTGGCCCAACGTTGCCAATGCTCCTCCACTCTTTAACAGTTAATAATAATTTCAGTATGATATTTGTTGTATATTAAGTTGTATTATTTGCAATATAATTACATTTCTACCAGGAGCAGAGCAAGTCTACCAGGAGTAGAGCAACCTCAGTGATGGAAACTACAGAAGAGGGGAAGCTCAACAATGTGGAACATCTGACACTTATGGACTTCCTTCAAAACCTAACTGAGAAGTATGTTCTGTTTTCTTTGGTACTATCACACCTTCAAGGAAATAAGATCAAATTAGAAACTGATCAATCGGGAAAAAAAAATTCATTGCTAGAAAAGTTGTCACATTGCAATTTTGCCAAAACAACTGACACAAAGCAAGTATAACTTCACGATCAGGCAAATAATTAAATAAAAACAATTCTGCCACGCATCCTGATATGACAACATTTATAACAATATTGTTTTCAGGCAATGGAGGGGGATTCGTGAGGGCATGTTTGACCCGGTAAGATCATGTTACTGACAATTTAATTAGATTACCATGAAAACTCTGCCTAATGTTTAACCTTGTTCATAAGCTTTTGAAAGACGCACTATGCAACATTTTAAAACACTTCTTCTGTTTCTGGAATACAGCTGACAAAACAACAGCTTGCCGGCTTGTGTCTGAGGATTGTCCAGTTTTTATCGGACAAGCTGATGCAGATCATCATCCCAGGTCTTTACGAACTACTGGGCATCCAAGATGCTGCCTCCTCTCCATTGTCACAGAGATCTCTCACAGCGTCACTCACCAGTCTGTTAGACGATAAGACTAACACCAAGACCCGCGTGAGATTTACTGAGGCTGGTGTACCTAAGAGGCCAGGCAGTCGAAAGTCTTACAATAGCTTTCGCATCCCGACTCCCTACCCTTCCTCCAACTGTATGGAGCAGGAAGAGGAAGAAGAGCAGGAATCACAACTTAAGTTCAAGGAGATTTACCTGACTAAGGGCAGTGGAAGCTACCTGCCCAATGGGGCCATGAGGTATGTTCTTAAAGGGAAATTTAACAACTTCATATTCATCTCCAGCATCACCATATGTGAAAATTACACATTTCCATGCTTTGTAGTAAACAAAATATAGAGGGACGTAACTGTTTCCAATAGTGCTGAGAAATTAGGGATTTTTGAGGTTGGTTTGTTTTCGATTTAAATATTTAAAAAAGAATCACGGTTTTGGATTTCAATACTTTTTTTAGACATTGAATGCACTATGGATTATGTGTGTTGAATGCTGTAACAACACATAATAAAACAATGAATAAAAGTCCCATGATGGTAGTGACTGTCCATTACTGTTTATGACTTATCAACCATCATTTACTTTCTCATATAAAATATTTTTTGATGACTTTATTATTTCATTCCAAGTCATCAACTCATCTCTATAGAGCTGCTGCTTATCCTGCCTGACAAAATCACTATTTTAGTAGTTCTTCTAAGTAAATAAGACCTACTTTTATGACCACTGAACACCAACTGTCAATCACTTAGATCATGTATTTCCAGGTAGAGAATCCTCGCAACAAAACTGCTTTTTATCTCTCTCATGCATTCTCTCGTCTCTCCGTCTCAGTCAATGAGGTTTCCGTATCTGCTCCACACAGAGTGGACAAGTAAGTGGGCGTGCAATGGATTATGGGAATTAATTGCCATATTTTCTGTGCTAAACTATGTAGAATATTGGCCTGTTGGAAACTACAACTCCCTACTACATTGCATAGTTCGTGGTTGATCTGATTTATCTCTACAGAAACTGAGCATCGAGCTCACAGAAGAAGAAAAAAATTTACTATATGGAATTCAAATAATTGAGCCGACGTCGGTCAATTAGTTGTTTAAAAAACGAAAAATAACAAAAATGTTGGTTAAATGCTCAGCTCTAGATTCTAATGACATCATCAGTGTGCATCGTGTGATTTTAACCAATTATGAGTAGGCATTGCCTACTAATTGGTTGATGATGTCATAGAAAACACTTATCTTCCTCTTTCTTTTTTACGACAAAACATAAAAATGCCTGTTTTTCACATATGCTGATGTTGGGGTGGTGCTGGAGATGATGAATATGAAGTTGAAACATTTAGAAATTTCCCTTTAACATTTCTTCAAACTGCCTTGTATTTATGATTGTCCTTGAAGTTATTAGAAGTTACAGTATTTGAAGTTTATAGCAATTTGGATTTTTGTAGAGGATAGATATTGCCAGGATAGATAGATATCTACAGGCCAGTTTCAATACAAATGACTTATACAAAAAAACATTTTATTGGGCTTTAGAAATTAAGCAGTTAGGCTGACATCACACTAAGGTTTTTTCTCAGAGAAACAGCAGTGTTTTCCTCATTGTTTTCAATGGTACAGATGTATTTGACACACTGAATGTGCATCACAGCCTTACATATTATTTGTTTGACTGTGATGATTTCTGTTTTCAAGGACTCTAACCTCTCTGTCTGATGTGCAGAAGAAGACAACCAACTCTGACTCGCTACAAGTCCTCTTAGGTGTCTCAGAGGACACCCTCGTCACCTGTGTGCAGGACAGCCTGCAAGGTTCTCTCTCCAAACTTGCATGCATGTCCAATTCTCTATCTGGAAGTGCAGGCTCTCCGAAGATGACCCCTGCTGTAATGGCAGAAGTGATTAAAGATGTCAAGTCGGCCGTATCAGTGGTCGTTAAGAGTGCCTCCGCTAGCCAAACCTCTCAATTGACACCGGTAAGGGGAGACTCACAGACCAAGGTGACTGAGAGCATGGTGAGAGAGCTGGCTGCTAAACTTGAAAAAGTTGACCAAGAGAGCAAGAGTCTAACAGGGCAAGTCATGCCCACCATCTCTGACACAATGGTGGCTTTTGTTGACGAGAACAAACAGAATTTGCTGGAAGATCTGAAGGACAAGATCACGTTTTTGGCATCCCATGTTGGCTTCATTGAGGATCTTGATGCCCTGATAAGGAAATACGAGAGCAGCTACAATATTGGTGAATCTGGTTCCTCCTGCACGCTCACATCTAAGAGCATCCAAAAACTCTCCAGCCGGGAGTTTCAAACATCAGCAATACAAGCAGTGAGTGGAGTTCTTGCCAAAAAAGTCAGTAGTTTGAGCTTTCCTAGTTCAGTCATTCAGTCTGAGTTAACAGGTGCTGTATCAGGTCAACCATTGTCTGGCATTGTAAAGACAGAGTCAATTCACCCAGTGGGCTCAGCAGCGTCAGTAGTTGTTAAGACTTTCGTGTCAGATATGAAGTCCTTGGCTGAATCTGAAGAGAGTCTCCAACAGAAGAGTGCCTGGTCTGCTGCTGTTCACATTTACCACAGCATCCAAAACAGCTTGAAAGATTATTTCGGCAAGCTTCAGAGATTTGCCCTAAAGAGCATTGTCACATCTGATGACAACATCACAAATGCTGAGTTTAAGGAGACAGTTCCACTTCCTTGCTTAGACATGAAATATAGGCCCAGTAAGAGTGAGCCTCAGTTGCCAGAGTCCACTGGTGAAGTTACTTTACAAAGAGGCCTAAGTGAGTGCTCAAAACTTCTTTGGGCACAAACTGAGTCAGAAGAAAGCAAGCTCCTTCTGACAACTTGCACCAAAGAAGTTATCTCAGAGCTTCTGGTCTTGTACAACACTGAGATGTCAAAGGAGGACCCCCTGTACACTGTTGGAGAAAATGGATCAGACTTCTCTATTGAGAGACAACAATTTGTAGAGGGCGTTCTGGCTCAGCTTGGGGATATCTCCCATTCCAGGTCCTCATCACCAATAGTATATGAGTTCCCCTGTCAAATTGAGGACAGCAGAAGTAAGGCCACAGCTTCTTTGACCAGTCTGTTAGATTGTATTAGAAAACTCTCAAGTGAGGAATTTAAGAGAAATGCCACTCAAGCAGTGAGTGAGTTCCTAGTTAAAAAGTCCACCAGTAGCTTAACTAGTGCACAGCCTGCTTATTCTGTAGCATCCAGGTCTTGTTCCATTCAAAACCAGTACACATGGTCAAAGGATATTTGTGCGGATTCTGCTGCCTTTGGCATCATTGAAACATTTGTGGAAGACCTGCAGAGCTCGGCGCAACCTGCAGAAGTAGAGGAGAGAGAACCTGACCTCCAGGAAAATGTACAAAAGCGAAAGAGCAGGATCTGGTCTGCTACCACTAGTTTATATAAAAATATTAAGAAGACATTAAAGGGCTTCACCATTCACCGGCAGAGATCAGACATGCAGAGAAGAATGTCTAGCCATACACCCACAGAGGACTCTGGACATCTTGTGACTAAAGAGTACCTTGGTTTGGCAAGCCAGAACTTGACGCAAGCTAGTAAGAGTGTGCCTCACTTGCCCAGTTTGAACCAGGAAGTGAATCTACACATGGGTGTCAGCGAGAGTTCAAAACTTCTCTGGACTGAAACAGACGAGGGTCTAATGAACAATAGTACCAAACAGGTCATTACAACAATCTTGACCTCATGCGAGGATCAGACATCAAATGCACCTTGCTTCTCCACAGTAGGAAAGAAAATATCTGATATGTCCCTTGAGGTCAACATATTGGTAGGTGGTGTTCTGTCTCAGCTGAAGGACATCTCCTTGTCAAGGTCCCCAACACCATGTGAAGACATGTTTGAACGTCTTCAAGGTTCCCCTGAGCTAACCTCTCCAGTAAGTCTAGATTGCAGCACGGCTGCCTCCAAAGGCATTGCATCTTCCCACAGTCTTTCAACAAAGAGCCTCCAAAAACTCTCTAGTCATGAGTTCCAAACCAAAGCTGAGAAAGGAGTGAGTGAGGTCCTCTCTAGATCATTTAACATTGTGGAGGAAGGTACAACAGATAAGTACCTCCAGTCTGTATCTACATCCACCACATCTACTGATATTATACAAACCATGGTGAAAGACCAGCAGGAGCTCACCCAGACCACCCAATCATCTGACATGGTATCTGGAACATCCCTGCTCACCACTGGACAGGTTTCTGAGAAAAGGATCTGGTCTGCTGCTTGTAACATCTACTACAGTCTGCAAAGTAAGATTACGGAGTTTCTCAGAAAAGATCTTCAAAGATCAGACACAACACTTGGTTCAATCCAAATCTCTACCTATCAAAGCAGTCCTGCATCACAAAGAGCAAGTATCGGCCATCTTGAGGTCAACCAGAGCAGTGTTACACCTGGTGGAAACGATGCCTGTGTGGACATTCCGCACAAATTACTACCTAAAACCACTGAGCTCTCAGGATCCATGCTGGAGGATATTGGCACGATCCGTTGTAGGAGTGCTGACAGCCAAAATACAAGAAATACCTCTTCTTCACGCTCCTCCATCTCTCTAACACCTACTTCAAAATTAAGGCAGTCGAAATGGCACTTTGCCTTACCCGGGACTCCCATTCCCACCGAGTTTCCTGCTCAGATTGACTTTCCCATTGTTAGAAACACAATCATTGAGGACTTCTTTCACACAGAGGACTTACTTCCTGTAACCTTTGTGGACAAAGTCAGGCAAGCTGCTGGGGTGGTAGTGGACATTATGGTGGAAAGTGTTGAGAACACACAGGAAGATGGACAGGGTGCTTCTCATCTTGACGACCTCCGATCTGCTGTTAGGAAATTGAGAAAAATCATTTCCACTTGGACCATCCACATTTTCAGCCATGAATTGGTGGATAAAGTGATAGCCCTTCAGGACAGCCACAGCACTCCACAGGTCTTAACATTGGAAGCAGCCAAAAGTGCTTCAGACTCCATTCTTTCAAGGCTGAAATGGGGAAAGGAATAATGTGTCATATCCAAGGAGCTCTCCTCTCAGCTTCTCCAGATATTTGCTGAAGAGACAGTGAAGGGCTTCCTGAGACAGTGGTCAGATGATTATGAAAACATAAACTTTGATGTTTCAGTCCAGAACGATCCAAAGACTTCTACTTGCATGGTCATTCTTCAAATGATCACCAAAGCCACTGCTAAATGTTATTTTGAGTCCACTACCAGCGTGGCCACCAGTGACATTGTAGAAGGCGTGTTTGATTTGGAAAGGGATACCATCAGCAGTACTGGAGAGCAGGTCCTCACCTTTAACACAAAGGTATAGTACACATACATCTTTCATGAATAACACTGCTGTTGACCTTTTATGAGATATATGATTCTTTGTGTCATGGCATTGCACTGCTTCTTTGCAATTGATATGCTGTACTTTAAGATATCGAAAAAATGTCCGTTTGTTTTAATGTGCCTTTTCCCACCAACCAGGGTTCCAAGAAAGTTAGTAAGAACCTCTGTCCTCAAGAGTCTCTGGAGTACCAGCCTCAGAACATTTCCCCTACTGTGTACTTTACAGGTAAGCCCTGCTGCTGTTTAGGCTGCTGCTCAGTCAAGACTGAGACATTATCCCTTTACCATTCCACTAATTCATTTGGAAAGACATTGTACTCCTCTGAGTTGTTACCTATGACGTACTGTACTGTGGGCTGGGTGGTAGCCTAGTGGGTTAAGAGGTTGGGCCAGTAACCGATAGGTTGCTGGTTCAGAATCCCTGAGTTTGCGAGGCAAAATCTGTAAATGTGCTCTTGAGCAAGGCACTTCATCCTAATTGCTCCTTGTAAGTCTCTCTAGATAAGAGTGTCTGATAAATGAGTTAAAATGTAAATTGATGGCATGCTGGATGGTCTTTCGTTGCAGAGACGATGACAACATCTCATGGCTCCTTTTATCCAGAGGGAATTTATGATATCGCATCGTCCTTCCCACTTGAAGAGAAGAGCCGCAAACCCTCCCTTTTCACCAGATTGTCTAGATCCATCACGAAATGCTTTCTCAGCCCATTCAAATCTTCAAGGAAAACCAAATTATTTAATTAAATTCCTCATTATAAACAACGAGAGCATTCATTTGTTCAGATGAGAATCTAATCGTATTGGTCACATACGCAGAAAACAACTGTGAGATGCTTTATTACGAGCACATTCCCAACAATGCAGAGTTACAAAAGTAAGAAAATATTTTCTAAATAGTAACACAATAACAATAACAAGGCTATATACAAGGAGTACCAGTACCGAGTCAATGTGCATGGGTGCGAGGTAGTCGAGGTAATACAGTATGTACATGTAGGTAAGGGTAAAAGTGACTCGGCAATCAGCATAGATAATAAACACAGTAGCAGCAGCTAGTGTGAAAGTCGGTCAGTGTCACAGTGAATGTGTGGGTAGAGTGTAGTGAGTGTGCATCGAGCCAATTCAATAGAGTCAGTGGAAAACAATTAGGAATATACATCAATAACAAAGGGGGTCAATGCAAATAGTGCAGGTGGCCATTTAATTAACGTTCAGCAGTCTAATGACTTGGGGGTAGAAGCTGTTCAGCAGTCTAATGACTTGGGGGTAGAAGCTGTTCAGCAGTCTAATGGCTTGGAAGTAGAAGCTGTTCAGCAGTCTAATGACTTGGGGGTAGAAGCTGTTCAGCAGTCTAATGACTTGGGGGTAGAAGCAGTTCAGTAGTCTAATGACTTGGGGGTAGAAGCTGTTCAGCAGTCTAATGACTTGGGGGTAGAAGCTGTTCAGCAGTCTAATGACTTGGGGGTAGAAGCTGTTCAGCAGTCTAATGACTTGGGGGTAGAAGCTGTTCAGCAGTCTAATGACTTGGGGGTGGAAGCTGTTCAGCAGTCTAATGACTTGGGGGTAGAAGCTGTTCAGCAGTCTAATGACTTGGGGGTAGAAGCTGTTCAGCAGTCTAATGACTTGGGGGTAGAAGCTGTTAAGGAGCCTTTTGTCCCAGACTTGGTGCTCTCGTATCGCTTCCCGTGTGGTAGCAGAGTGAACAGTCTATGACTTGGGTGGTTGGAGCCTTTTGCCAATCATTTACATATCACTTACTTTATTTTTATTTGATTTGATGTCATATTGTAAAAGTATGTATCTGTTTTGCTGAAAATATGATTTTGAAAACAATGAATGTCTACAAGTGCTTCATAAAACAGTTAGATTTATTTTTGTATTTTCAAAAGACAGCAAATAGCCAATCAAGTATCAACATAAGTGAAATGAAAGACAGATTTCATTTTCTGTGAATAATTGTCTTGTCCAGTAAGCAACTCAATGACATCATTAGATCACCTCCAAGAAGCATCTTCAACGTTCACCTGACAACCCATTGGATAAGACACATACACTAACCAAGTGTTTCTTACCTGTCAAGAAGGTTGAGAAGGTTGTTCTGAACTGACTTGTCTAGTGAAATAAAGGTTAAATAAACAATTTAAGCTGTCTGCTATATTGCTGTGTAAATCCACACACTGCAGGGGAATGATGACACATGCTGTGCTAACACATCGTCACAGTAGTTGTCAGTTTTGTAACGTAAATAAAGAGTTTGTCAAATACTCTGTGAAAGACCGTATGTATTATTTTGACACTGCACAGACTCATATGAGCAATAATGATCCACATCTTAATAAAAGAGTTTTAAGGCAGCAGGATAAAGGGGGGGGGGGGGGGGGTTGGAGCCTCAATTAGACGTATGTCAAACACTTACAATCATGTACAGTACAACCACATTCAGTACAATCACATACAGCACAACCACATAGTCACATTCAGTACAATCACATACAGCACAACCACATAGTCACATTCAGTACAATCACATACAGCACAACCACATAGTCACATTCAGTCAACTGAATGATTCTAGAATAATAATAATTCCATTCACATTTGGCTACTACAAATAGCCAGTGAAATACGATACGTGTTAACACAGTACTGACTATATCTATAAGCCTCATCCAAAGGAACGTAATTCTAAGTCGTCCGCATTGTTTCAGGCATCATCCGTTCCAAAGTCTCATCTTGTTCACTGTAAAAAATAAAAATAAAAACTCAAATAAGAGTTCCTTTTTGGACAATTCCAGGTTGTCCCTCCTTGTTTCAGTATGTTTAATCTGCCTAATCCAGGATCCTGGTGTCTACCCAATGTGCTGAGCACTCCTCCTGGACAGAGTCCACGCTACATTCAGCTGCTGCAACCATGGTCTCTGTGTGAAGGCACTGTTAGAGAGTCAATCAACCAGAACAAGGTTAGGAGACCAAATCTGTGTCCTAGCATTGTGAAATACTGTATATGTAATGGCCTCAATACATTAATGAAGCGCCCTTACATCCTATCCTCTCCCCATACTGAAACAACTTGTTAGGGTGAACCAATAAGACTGACACTATACATCTTCTAAGCATGATAGTTGGCTCATGATTTGTTTCAGGAGTCATAAGACTGCTGAACAATTAATCAAATGGCCACCGGACAAGTTCAATGGGATACTTGGCGACGTCGGGGTGGGCCGTCTGGTGGCACCACTCACGGTAAGGGTGAACCCCCACCGGCTCAATGACACGCACCCCCCTCTCCAGCAGCCAGCCGGCCAGGTCCAGGTGGCCCAGAGAAGCAGCGATGTAGAGTGCCACCCGGAGCTGGAACCTGGAATAATACAGAATCAATGTATTTATAACACTTTTCAATTTTTTTTTGTCAAGTTCACAAGATACAGTGGGTTATAAAACAGGACAGTAAAATGCTTCCTTGCAAGCTCTTACCCACAATGCAGTATTAAATATCAGGGTAAGAGAAAAAACATATGAAGGAAAAAAACACGAGAATATCAGTTATATACAGGGTCAGTACTATCATTGTAAGCTATATACAGGGTCAGAACTATCATTGTAAGCTATATACAGGGTCAGAACTATCATTGTAAGCTACCTGCCCTCCAGGACACCTACACCACCCGATGCTACAGGAAGGCCATAAAGATCATCAAGGACATCAACCACCCGAGCCACTGCCTGTTCACCCCGCTGTCATCCAGAAGGCGAGGTCAGTACAGGTGCATCAAAGCTGGGACCGAGAGACTGAAAAACAGCTTCTATCTCAAGGCCATCAGACTGTTAAACAGCCACCACTAACATTGAGTGGCTACTGCCAACACACTGTCAATGCCACTGACTCTACTCCAGCCACTTTAATCATGGGAATTGATGGGAAATGATGTAAATATATCACTAGCCACTTTAAACAATGCTACCTTATATAATGTTACTTACCCTACATTATTCATCTCATATGCATACGTAGATACTGTACTCTATATCATCGACTGCATCCTTATGTAATACATGTATCACTAGCCACTTTAACTATGCCACTTGGTTTACATACTCATCTCATATGTATATACTGTACTCGATATCATCTACTGTATCTTGCCTATGCTGCTCTGTACCATCACTCATTCATATATCCTTATGTACATATTCTTTATCCCCTTACACTGTGTATAAGACAGTAGTTTTTTTTGGAATTGTTAGTTAGATTACTTGTTCGTTATTACTGCATTGTCGGAACTAGAAGCACAAGCATTTCGCTACACTCGCATTAACATCTGCTAACCATGTGTATGTGACAAATAAATTTGATTTGATTTGATTTGAAGCTATATACAGGGTCAGAACTATCATTGTAAGCTATATACAGGGTCAGTACTATCATTGTAAGCTATATACAGGGTCAGTACTATCTATGTAAGCTATATACAGGGTCAGTACTATCATTGTAAGCTATATACAGGGTCAGAACTATCATTGTAAGCTATATACAGGGTCAGAACTATCATTGTAAGCTATATACAGGGTCAGTACTATCATTGTAAGCTATATACAGGGTCAGTACTATCTATGTAAGCTATATACAGGGTCAGTACTATCATTGTAAGCTATATACAGGGTCAGAACTATCATTGTAAGCTATATACAGGGTCAGTACTATCATTGTAAGCTATATACAGGGTCAGTACTATCATTGTAAGATATATACAGGGTCAGTACTATCATTGTAAGATATATACAGGGTAGGTACTATCAATGTAAGATATATACAGGGTCAGTACTATCATTGTAAGCTATATACAGGGTCAGTACTATCATTGTACGCTATATACGGGGTCAGTACTATCATTGTAAGATATATACAGGGTCAGTACTATCATTGTAAGCTATATACAGGGTCAGTACTATCATTGTAAGCTATATACAGGGTCAGTACCATTATTGTAAGCTATATACAGGGTCAGTACTATCATTGTAAGCTATATACAGGGTCAGTACTATCATTGTAAGCTATATACAGGGTCAGTACTATCATTGTAAGATATATACAGGGTCAGTACTATCATTGTAAGATATATACAGGGTAGGTACTATCAATGTAAGATATATACAGGGTCAGTACTATCATTGTAAGCTATATACAGGGTCAGTACTATCATTGTACGCTATATACGGGGTCAGTACTATCATTGTAAGATATATACAGGGTCAGTACTATCATTGTAAGCTATATACAGGGTCAGTACTATCATTGTAAGCTATATACAGGGTCAGTACCATTATTGTAAGCTATATACAGGGTCAGTACTATCATTGTAAGCTATATACAGGGTAGGTACTATCAATGTAAGATATATACAGGGTCAGTACTATCATTGTAAGCTATATACAGGGTCAGTACTATCATTGTAAGCTATATACAGGGTCAGTACTATCATTGTAAGCTATATACAGGGTCAGTACTATCATTGTAAGCTATATAAAGGTTCAGTACCATCACTGTTGATAGTAAGTCTATCATACAGTTCAGTGTGTAGATGTGTATTCTGACCTCATCCCAGGTCTCTCCCTAGACAGGTGTCGTTGGACGGTCAGTCTGTGTCCCAGGAAGCAGCCTCTGAGGAACTCCGCCCACCCATCCCAGGTGTCCAACCGTTTTACATAAATACCTATGTTGTGTTTATACACCGAGTAAACAAAACATTATGAACACCGGTTCTTTCCATGACAAAGACTGACCAGGTGAATCCAGGTGAAAGCTATGATCCCTTAATGATGTCACTTGTTAAATCCACTTCAGTGTAGATGAAGGGGAGCGGACAGGTTAAAGAAGGATTTTTAAGCCTTGAGACAATTGAGGCATAAATTGTGTATGTGTGCCATTCAGAGGGTGAATGGGCAAGACAAAATATTTAAGTGCTTTTGAACGGGGTAGTAGGTGCCAGGTGCACCGGTTTGTGTCAAGAACTGCAATGCTGCTGGGGTTTTTCACACTCAACAGTTTCCTGTGTGTATCATGAATGGTCCACCACCCAAAGAACATCCAGCCAACTTTGCACAACTGTTGGAAGCATTGGAGTCAACATGGGCCAGCATCCCTGGGGAACGCTTTCAAACACCTTGTAGAGTCCATGCCCGAAACGAATTGAGGCTGTTCTGATGGCAGAAGGCGGGGTGCAACTCAATATTAGGAAGGTGTTTCTAATGTTTGGTACACTCAGTATATATAAGTTAGGAGTCATATAATTACAGGGGTAAGATGAAGTGACTCCTTTGCACTGATCTTAGGTCTGGTTTGTGTTTTTACTGCTAATGGTAAAGGTTAGGATTTGGTGAGAGTAAACTGATCCTAGATCTGTGCCCAAGGGCAATTTCTATCCAGAGACAAATCAAAGGTCCATGCTATTTAAACTTATAATCTACCACCATCTCGTGGCTCAAACTTGTAACAACATTTTCTAATTCATGTGCTATACTGAGTTTTGTTCTCTCACATTGAACACTAATCTGGGTGCAGATTAAATTGAACACTAATCTGGGTGAAAATTAAATTGAAGACTAATCTGGGTGCAGATTAAATTGTTAACTGAAATATTATGAATATGTATTTCAATGAACCCAAAGGGCCTCTTCTTCTCCTACTATACGGCCTGCTGTGCTCTACTGTACTCTGCTGTACTCTGCTGTACTCTGCTGTACTCTGCTGTACTCTGCTGTAGTCTGCTGTAGTCTGTCTGCTGTACTCTGCTGTGCTCTACTGTACTCTGTCTGCTGTAGTCTGCTGTGCTCTACTGTACTCTGTCTGCTGTACTCTGCTGTGCTCTACTGTACTCTGTCTGCTGTAGTCTGCTGTGCTCTACTGTACTCTGTCTGCTGTACTCTGCTGTGCTCTACTGTACTCTGTCTGCTGTAGTCTGCTGTACTCTGCTGTACTCTACTGTACTCTGCTGTACTCTGCTGTAGTCTGCTGTACTCTGTCTGCTGTACTCTGCTGTGCTCTACTGTACTCTGCTGTACTCTGCTGTGCTCTACTGTAGTCTGCTGTACTCTGCTGTGCTGTGCTCTACTGTACTGTACACCACTGGGTATACAGACTCTTCAGATACTGTTAGCGAACACCAGACTGAGGTCGAGGCGATTACATGGGGAAAAGGTTTATGACTGTAAGGGTGTTTGGTACAAAGGCAACACTACATCGGGCCACATTTCAGCTCTATCCCAGGTCAACCATACAATACTATAGATTTCCACTCTAGTCAACCAGCGAGAAGGAGAGACAGACAGAAGGTCTGGCTTTGACGATGTCAATGATGGGATGTGTAAGTAAGGAGTAAGGAACACAAATAAACATTATTCTGATGGTTAAATTTGTACTTAGATACATAACCACTCTCCTCTGTTAGCAAATCTTCCACAGAACTTTGTGGAACAGAGTGAGTTCTGTCCCTGTCTGGCTCTGGACATGTACCCAGGGACCTCTGTACAACAACACTTCACACTCACGAAGTAGTGTTCTTACTAACCAATCACTCTACCATAACCATGGTCTCGGTATAAAGCAGTGTCCTTACTAACCAATCACTCTACCATAACCATGGTCTTGGTTGAGCAAGGTCCATATTACTTTAAGTCTCAAGCAGGGTGACCTCAACATACTATATATCACCATACTATATACCACCACACTATACAGTGGGGCAAAAAAGTATTTAGTCAGCCCCCAATTGTGCAAGTTCTCCCACTTAAAAAGATGAGAGAGGCCTGTAATTTTCATCATAGGTACACTTCAACTATGACAGACAAAATGAGAAAAAAAATCCTGAAAAATCACATACGTAGGATTTTTAATGAATTTATTTGCAAATTATGGTGGAAAATAAGTATTTGGTCACCTACAAACAAGCAAGATTTCTGGCTCTCACAGACCTGTAACTTCTTCTTTAAGAGGCTCCTCTGTCCTCCACTCGTTACCTGTATTAATGGCACCTGTTTGAATTAACTAAATCACCTAATCATACTATATAACCATACTATATAATCATACTATATCACCATACTATATATTACCACACTCTATATCACCATAATATATATATAATCATACTATATAACTATACTATTTAACCATACAATATATCACCACACTATATATCACCATGCTATATATATCACCATACTATATATCACCATACTATATCTGAAACACTTTATGTTAATGATAGTATGAAGCTGTTTCAAGCAATAGCCAGCTCACTTTGATATGCATTTTCAAGCACGGGTAGAAACAGCTAGGTGTTCGGCTGGTACCTTCAGCAGGCAGCAGATGGCACTGCTAGGGGTGATGCCAACGTCTGTCAGGACCCAGCTGTCCCGAAGGATGGCACCAGCATAGCTCAGCTCCAGGAAGTGCCTCACCTACTTGTCATCTGACAGTTGCACGTGGAAGTAATCCTGCCAGAGGAAGAAGATTGGAAACACAAGGAGCCGTAATTGAGTGTCCCATACAATCAGAGTGAGAGGGCTCAACACTGATGGAGCCGTAATGGAGGGTGTCCCACACAGACACCCATTATGGAGGGTGTTCCACCCAGACAGATGTCAATGTTTACCATACAATAATTGTAAAAGTGTCCAATTAAGAAATAAGGCCCAAGGAGGTGTTGTATATACAGCCAATATGGCCAATATACCACAGCCAAGGGCTGTTCTTAGGTACAACACAAGCGGAGGTATATTGGCCATATACCACAAACCCCCAAGGTGACTTCTTTTTTTTTTTTTCAATGTAGTGGTATCCAATTGGTAGTTACAGTCTTGTCCCATTGCTACAACTCCCCTATGGACTTGGGAGAGGAGAGAGCCAAGAGCCGTGCGTCCTCCAAAACACAACCCAGCCAAGCCAAGCCACACTGCTTCATGACACCATGCCCACTTAACCTGGAAGCCAGCCGTGTCGACCGTGTCAGCGTGCACTGCGCCTGGCCCGCCACAGGAGTCACTAGTGCGTGATGGGACAAGAATACCCCTGGCGACCAAACCCTCCACTAACCCGGATGACGCTGGGCCAATTGTGCGCCCCATGGGTCTCCCAGTCACGGCCGGCTGCGACAGAGCCTGGACTTGAACCAGGGTCTCTAGTGGCACAGCTAGTACTACGCAGTGCCTTAGACCACTGCGCCACTCGGGAAGCCCCAGGTGCCTTATTGCTATTATAAACTGGTTACCAATGTAATTAGAGCAGTAAAAATGTATGTTTTGTCATACCAGTGAAATACCACGGCTGTCAGCCAATCAGCATTCGGGGCTCGAACCACGCAGTTTATAATAGTAAAATAGACAACAAAATCTACATAAACATTGTTGATTATCATAATTTCAATCCCATCACATAACCATGTCTCCTACTGGTATACTTGGTATACTCCAAGGTGGCATAGCAGTTCAGACGTCTTTTGTCCTCGTCTTGTCGTGTCCTGTATATATATATATTTACAACTTTTTTCACATACATTTTATTTTTATTTTCCATCAACTCATCTTCAAAACACTCTCCTGCAACCCGCCTCACCAATTTATATTTATAAAAAAGTATTATTTACCTCAAATCTGTAATCCTCCAAGAAGCAAGCCAGAAACTCCAAGAAGCTAGCCTGAAACTAGCCAGAAGCTAGCCCAGAAGCTAATCCAGAAGCTAATCAGAAGCTAGTTCAGAAGCTAGTTAGCTCCTTTACTGGCAAATCGTTAGTATTCAGCTAACCACGGTTTGTGGTCATCAGCTATCCTTTAGCTCGAAAATCTATCGCCAGTTCTGTACAGCGCGGCTCGGAACGGAACATACCGGACCAATTTTTCTCTCCATGTCCCTGGATTTCGACTGCTCTCTGGACATTCATACCCGGATCTCACAGCTAGCTAGCTGCTATCCGTGTGACTATCGGCCTTCGTCGATTCCGGAGCAAACATCAATTATTCCGGAGCTAGCCAGCGCCGTCAATCACTCCCGAGTTCCATCAATCACTCCTGGGCTGCAGTCACCTATCCGGACCCGTTTTACTGCCTACGCGGAGCCCCACCGGGCCTTCACAACTGGACTGCTGACGTTATCTACCCGAAGGAGATCCGGCTGGCTCCTCCGTCGCGACGTTACCTGAACGCCCATCTGCGGCCTGCTAACCGTTAGCTGTCTTACCGGCTGCTATCTGAATAGACAATCGGACAATTTATTTATTTTTATTATTATTATGTTTTCTTCTTGGGCCTCTATAACTATATCTATTGTTTTTATTTTTGTTGTTGTTGTGTGATTTGGATTAATCCCCTCTACCACACGGAACCCCACTAATCTACTGACGGAACGCAAGAGGTGGCTAATAACAGACCTCCATCCTATGCTAGCTTGCTACCGATGGCCTGGCTAGCTGTCTAAATCACCAACCAACCTCTCCACTCACTGGACCCTTTTGATCACTCGACTAAGCATGCCTCTCCTTAATGTCAATATGTATTGTCCATTGCTGTTCTGGTTAGTGTTTATTGGCTTATTTCACTGTAGAGCCTCTAGTCCTGCTCACTATACCTTATCCAACCTATTAGTTCCACCACCCACACATGCAATGACATCTCCTGGTTTCAATGATGTTTCTAGAGACAATATCTCTCTCTTCATCACTCAATACATAGGTTTACCTCCACTGTATTCACATCCTACCATACATTTGTCTGTACATTATACCTTGATGCTATTTTATCGCCCCCAGAAACCTCCTTTTACTCTATGTTCCAGACGTTCTAGACGACCAATTCTCATAGCTTTTAGCCGTACCCTTATTCTACTCCTCCTATGTTCCTCTGGCGATGTAGAGGTGAATCCAGGCCCTGCAGTGCCTAGCTCCACTCCTATTCCCCAGGCGCTCTCTTTTGACGACTTCTGTAACCGTAATAGCCTTGGTTTCATGCATGTTAACATTAGAAGCCTCCTCCCTAAGTTTGTTCTATTCACTGCTTTAGCACACTCTGCCAACCCGGATGTTCTAGCTGTGTCTGAATCCTGGCTTAGGAAGACCACCAAAAATTCAGAAATTTTTATTCCAAACTACAACATTTTCAGACAAGATAGAACTGCCAAAGGGGGCGGTGTTGCAATCTACTGCAAAGATAGCCTGCAGAGTTCTGTCCTACTATCCAGGTCTGTACCCAAACAATTTGAACTTCTACTTTTAAAAATCCACCTCTCTAAAAAGAAGTCTCTCACCGTTGCCGCCTGCTATAGACCACCCTCTGCCCCCAGCTGTGCTCTGGACACCATATGTGAACTGATTGCCCCCCATCTATCTTCAGAGTTCGTGCTGCTAGGCGACCTAAACTGGAACATGCTTAACACCCCAGCCATCCTACAATCTAAACTTGATGCCCTCAATCTCACACAAATTATCAATGAACCTACCAGGTACCTCCCCAAAGCCTTAAACACGGGCACCCTCATAGATATCATCCTAACCAACTTCCCCTCTAAATACACCTCTGCTGTCTTCAACCAAGATCTCAGCGATCACTGCCTCATTGCCTGCATCCATAATGGGTCAGCGGTCAAACGACCTCCACTCATCACTGTAAAACGCTCCCTGAAACACTTCTGCGAGCAGGCCTTTCTAATCGACCTGGCCGGGGTATCCTGGAAGGATATCGATCTCATCCCGTCAGTAGAGGATGCCTGGATATTTTTTTTAAATGCCTTCCTAACCATCTTAAATAAACATGCCCCATTCAAGAAATTTAGAACCAGGAACAGATATAGCCCTTGGTTCTCCCCAGACCCGACTGCCCTTAACCAACACAAAAACATCCTATGGCGTTCTGCATTAGCATCGAACAGCCCCCGTGATATGCAGCTGTTCAGGGAAGCTAGAAACCATTATACACAGGCAGTTAGAAAAGCCAAGGCTAGCTTTTTCAAGCAGAAATTTGGCAGTCTCTATGGGGGTGCCACAGGGTTCAATTCTTGGACCGACTCTCTTCTCTGTATACATCAATGAGGTCGCTCTTGCTGCTGGTGAGTCCCTGATCCACCTCTACGCAGACGACACCATTCTGTATACTTCCGGCCCTTCTTTGGACACTGTGTTAACAACCCTCCAGGCAAGCTTCAATGCCATACAACTCTCCTTCCGTGGCCTCCAATTGCTCTTAAATACAAGTAAAACTAAATGCATGCTCTTCAACCGATCGCTACCTGCACCTACCCGCCTGTCCAACATCACTACTCTGGACGGCTCTGACTTAGAATACGTGGACAACTACAAATACTTAGGTGTCTGGTTAGACTGTAAACTCTCCTTCCAGACCCATATCAAACATCTCCAATCCAAAGTTAAATCTAGAATTGGCTTCCTATTTCGCAACAAAGCATCCTTCACACATGCTGCCAAACATACCCTTGTAAAACTGACCATCCTACCAATCCTCGACTTTGGCGATGTCATTTACAAAATAGCCTCCAATACCCTACTCAACAAATTGGATGCAGTCTATCACAGTGCAATCCGTTTTATCACCAAAGCCCCATATGCTACCCACCATTGCGACCTGTACGCTCTCGTTGGCTGGCCCTCGCTTCATACTCGTCGCCAAACCCACTGGCTCCATGTCATCTACAAGACCCTGCCAGGTAAAGTCCCCCCTTATCTCAGCTCGCTGGTCACCATAGCATCTCCCACCTGTAGCACACGCTCCAGCAGGTATATCTCTCTAGTCACCCCCAAAACCAATTCTTTCTTTGGCCGCCTCTCCTTCCAGTTCTCTGCTGCCAATGACTGGAACGAACTACAAAAATCTCTGAAACTGGAAACACTTATCTCCCTCACTAGCTTTAAGCACCAACTGTCAGAGCAGCTCACAGGTTACTGCACCTGTACATAGCCCACCTATAATTTAGCCCAAACAACTACCTCTTTCCCAACTGTATTAAATTTTAATTTATTTATTTATTTTGCTCCTTTGCACCCCATTATTTTTATTTCTACTTTGCACATTCTTCCATTGCAAAACTACCATTCCAGTGTTTTACTTGCTATATTGTATTTACTTTGCCACCATGGCCTTTTTTGCCTTTACCTCCCTTCTCACCTCATTTGCTCACATTGTATATAGACTTGTTTATACTGTATTATTGACTGTATGTTTGTTTTACTCCATGTGTAACTCTGTGTCGTTGTATCTGTCGAAGTGCTTTGCTTTATCTTGGCCAGGTCGCAATTGTAAATGAGAACTTGTTCTCAACTTGCCTACCTGGTTAAATAAAGGTTAAATAAAATAAAATAAATAAATACTGTAAGTACTATCACCCCATCACATAACCATGTCTCCTATTGTAGGTACTATCACCCCATCACATAACCATGTCTCCTACTGTAGGTACTATCACCCCATCACATAACCATGTCTCCTACTGTAGGTACTAACACCCCATCACATAACCATGTCTCCTATTGTAGGTACTATCACCCCATCAAATAACCATGTCTCCTACTGTAGGTTCTATCACCCCATCACATAACCATGTCTCCTACTGTAGGTACTATCACCCCATCACATAACCATGTCTCCTACTGTAGGTACTATCACACCATCACATAACCATGTCTCCTACTGTAAGTACTATCACCCCATCACATAACCATGTCTCCTACTGTAGGTACTATCACCCCATCACATAACCATGTCTCCTATTGTAAGTACTAGTCACATACTTTACTTGACACCAGCCAAATGAACAAATTGCTTCTTAGAATCATCTTCCTTTCCCATAGCTGACCGGCTCGGGAAACCAGATTGCACAGCGGAGAAGGTACGGTGGGATTCGAGATGGTCAGTGATCTGTTTGTTGACTTGGCTATCGAAGACCTTAGATAGATCTATATCCATCCTGCCCTGCCTAAAAGTTTGGGCCCAGGGTGTCACCCCCTTTGAAGAGGGGGATGACTGCGGCAGCTTTCCAATCCTTGGGGATCTCAGACGATATGAAAGAGCGGTTGAACAGGCTGGTAATAGGGGTTGCGACAATGGCGGCGGATAGTTTCAGAAATAGAGGGTCCAGATTGTCAAGCCCAGCTGATTTGTACGGGTCCAGGTTTTGTAGCTCTTTCAGAACATCTGCTATCTGGTTTTGGGTAAAGGAGAAGCTGGGGAGGCTTGGGCGAGTAGCTGCGGGGGGTGGGGGGGGGGGCGGAGCTGTTGGCCGAGGTTGGAGTAGCCAGGAGGAAGGCATGGCCAGCCGTTGAGAAATGCTTGTTGAAGTTTTTGGTTATCATGGATTTATCGGTGGTGACTGTGTTACCTAGCCTCAGTGCAGTGGGCAGCTGGGAGGGATGCAACCAGGCTCACATGAAACCCTTCATGAAGACAAGTAGCCTAGTGGTTAGAGAGTTGGACTAGTAACCGAAAGGTTGCAAGTTCAAATCCCTGAACTGACAAGGTACAAATCTGTCGTTCTGCCCCTGAACAGGCAGTTAACCCACTGTTCCTAGGCCTTTATTGAAAATAAGAATTTGTTCTTAACTGACTTGCCTTGTAAAATAAAAATTTGAAGCAGAGCTTAATTTGTAAATTGGGAGGTGCTAGAACAAAGAGTGGGTGCTAGAGGGGGGGGTTCTGTGGTACCAGAACTCATGAGAAAAAAGATCACCTATTATAATAGAGCATTGAACGCATATCATCACCTGCATTGTTTGGGGTTTTAGGCTGGGTTTCTGTACAGCACTTTGAGATATCAGCTGATGTACGAAGGGCTATATAAATACATTTGATATCATCACATTTGGGTAGAGCCACTTATAGAAGGTGCACACATGGGGAACATTTTTAGTAGGCTACAATATGAGGAGGAAATGAGTCCTAAAAATGCTTTCCAGTTTCACTGACTCACCCAATGATGCGCAGCTCACTCGCTGGAGATTGTCGATGCGCTCGTGTCAAAAGCCTATCTCTCCCTGTTTTGTAAAACAATGTTTGGGAGTTGATCAAATATTTTGGTAGTCTACAGCATAGTCTTATCTTTTCAGCAAGAGTCATTGCTTTTCAACCTGTGTTTTCCCTCGATTGTATTTGAAATATTGCAAAAGGGCTGTTTTGTCTGCGTGCTGTTTTTTCACTGACAGATTTGCCTCGCGTTCCCGACTGTAGGCTATTCTTTGTTATTGGGCTACAATCCGCAGCTAGGCTATTTAAAAAAAGGGACCATTGGTCCTCTGTAGCTAAATTATAGGGCTTCTCACGACGTATTAGGCTATTCTGAATGATTTAATTTATTTCCGAACAGACAGCAGTAATTCCGTAACTTTAGAAAATTCCTCCAGAACCCTTCACGCAGCTATGATTCTATAAGGAAACAAATGATGAAGTGCAACTCTGGAGAGATGAGGGGGTAGGATAATTGACGAAGAGGCAACTCGAATGAACTTTGATCGCTTTTATTATAATTGTTACATAGCAAAAAGTGAAAATGATTTTTCATGGCACGAGAGGTACCGGATTCGGCCAAATAGGTTCCGGAACAAAACAGTCCAGAACGGAACGGTGCCGGATCCTGTTCTGGCATGATCCGGTTCAAATTAAGCACTGATTTGAAGTACCTAGGCCTCTACCTGCTGAGTATAAAGATTATTAAACTAGATTCAGTGGGCTTGTCATTCACAGTACTGATGAAAAATCAAGTACAGTTGATCTAAATGTGGGTATACGAGGCCATCTAGTGGTCACCGGATTTAAAAAGAAAAATCATGCAAGTTATCTTTGCACTAGCATGCGATGCCATATATTTGACACAGGTATTTATTTTTCAACATGTATTGTCATTGACTGGAACAAAATATTGTATGAGCTATGCCTCTGTGTCCCGGCGTTGTTGTACCCCTCTACTATCTGGCTTGGTGGGGCGATCTCGTTCTGCATGCCTGCTTCACTGAGATACAATGTGTCGTCATGCATTTGTGCATGCACGCTGTTAACGGTCATATCCGTCTTGCTAGCTAACTTAGCTAGCTCATCAACCAGTATTTTATTCGCTTTTTCTGCACGACAGCACTTATTAAAGCCTTGAAACTCATGGGGACCTCACTGTTACCACGGGTCATCGAGCTAGCCCTTATTTGGCAGCAGGGTTGCATCGGTTTCCACTGGATGTGACAGCTTGTTAGGCTGGCTAGCTAGGTAGTAGCTAATTCGCTAACGCGAACTGTTTATCACGTAGCAGCCTATGCTGACTAGCATCGCTAGCAACTAGCTAACATGGATAAAGGCTAGTCGTGGGTCCACAAAATCAAACGAATGGTACTGAACTGATAACAAAATCATGTTTCGAAATTGTAGAAGCTATTTATGCTTTTTTTGTTGTTGTTGCTTAATGACATTGCGAATATCATAATTTTTGACTACCGGTATGTATTTAATCCGGTTTCGGCATGAGAAAAGTATTAATCGCAAATTCCAGCACTAACGGATACCGGGAAATAAATAAGTATTAATCGCAAATTCCAACACTAACGGATACCGGGGAATAAATAAGAGAACCGGTCACGAATGCGGAGCCACGCCCTAAAATAACATGTGACCACAAGGCGTTTGTGACACATTCATGCGTTCCAATATTGTCATAATTGTCTGTAGGTTCTAAATTGCTTATGAGCTTGGCTGCCCTTCAGAAAGTAGCTGATTCTTGTACTCTACAGCTGTATTTTCCTACAGTTAATAATAATACTAGCAACAAAACAGATTTCATTCCTTAAAATGATATTGCCAGATGGAAGAAAATAATAAGGTAGGCCTAAACTGTAAAAGATATACCTTAAAGACTGCTTGTGTTTAATCCTGAATCCAGTTGCCCCTCTTGTACTGGGATAAAACAATAGGGAACCCATGAACCTTATGGAGGAGTGCATGTGTTTTGCAGACACACCTGGCTTCTAGACTGACTGAGGTAAACATTTTAGGAAAGCCTGGGTTTTTAAATCCCGGTGACAGCAGATATGTCAAAGTTTGTCAATGTCATGTTGCCCTTCCATTTAGATGAAACTAGCGAAAATGATCATTTTCTTCTCTTAATCCACATTTTCTAGCATAAAAACATGTTCATGGTTTAGGGCTGGTGGGCTGCATATATATTGGTAAAATATAAAGTGTGTGTGTGTGGGGGGGCGTAGTGGATATAATGGGGTATAGGCCTAACTGTTGTTTTGAGGGTGAAATTTCAACCACAGGATGATGTCATCATTGTAAACTAAATTCAGCATAGCCAAACCTTGTTATAAAATAGGTTGAATTTGTACCTTTGAAACCATGTCAGATTTTCAACATTATATACACTTTCAGAAAAAAACAATAGGCAGCACCTCAGCCCGGGATCGAACCCCATCCACGGTTTTAACTACACCCAGCCCTGCTTAGCTTTAATATGTCACTGACTACTACCAATATGCTATTGTGAGAATGATTATTGAGAGATCTCTTAATAACAAAATATATTCAGTGTTAATATCGAAGTCATTCTAAGGGGTAGGTTTGACAAAGCAAATGAGTGAGTGAGTCTTTGACATGAAGACAGTGGTTAGATTCTGCCATTGGGACTGCTCTGATGTTGTTTCCATTCTCTCCTGGTTATGACCATAGAGCCTTGTCCCAGTCTCTAGACCTGCCTGTCTGTGTGATGGATGACCACCTGACCTCTGAAGCTGTCAATGAGATGGTAAGTTGACCTTGTCATTTCATATTACAACATTAATCCAATAAAATGTTATAGTGATGCTATCATTGGCAATGTTGACGTAGCACAACCATCTCTGTTGTGTTGCAGTTGTTTAATTGGCCCAACGTTGCCAATGCTCCTCCACTCTTTAACAGTTAATAATTATTTCAGTATGATATTTGTTGTATATTAAGTTTGATTATTTGCAATATAATTACATTTCTACCAGGAGCAGAGCAATTCTACCAGGAGCAGAGCAACCTCAGTGATGGAAACCACAGAAGAGGGGAAGCTCAACAATGTGGAACATCTGACACTTATGGACTTCCTTCAAAACCTAACTGAGAAGTATGTTCTGTTTTCTTTGGTACTATCACACCTTCAAGGAAATAGGATCAAATTAGAAACTGATCAATCGGAAAAAAATGTTCAGTGCTAGAAAAGTTGTCACATTGCAATTTTGCCAAAACAACTGACACAAAGCAAGTATAACTTCACGATCAGGCAAATAATTAAATAAAAACAATTCTGCCACGCATCCTGATATGACAACATTTATAACAATATTGTTTTCAGGCAATGGAGGGGGATTCGTGAGGGCATGTTTGACCCGGTAAGATCATGTTACTGACAATTTAATTAGATTACCATGAAAACTCTGCCTAATGTTTAACCTTGTTCATAAGCTTTTGAAAGACGCACTATGCAACATTTTAAAACACTTCTTCTGTTTCTGGAATACAGCTGACAAAACAACAGCTTGCCGGCTTGTGTCTGAGGATTGTCCAGTTTTTATCGGACAAGCTGATGCAGATCATCATCCCAGGTCTTTACGAACTACTGGGCATCCAAGATGCTGCCTCCTCTCCATTGTCACAGAGATCTCTCACAGCGTCACTCACCAGTCTGTTAGACGATAAGACTAACACCAAGTCCCGCGTGAGATTTACTGAGGCTGGTGTACCTAAGAGGCCAGGCAGTCGAAAGTCTTACAATAGCTTTCGCATCCCGACTCCCTACCCTTCCTCCAACTGTATGGAGCAGGAAGAGGAAGAAGAGCAGGAATCACAACTTAAGTTCAAGGAGATTTACCTGACTAAGGGCAGTGGAAGCTACCTGCCCAATGGGGCCATGAGGTATGTTCTTAAAGGGAAATTTAACAACTTCATATTCATCTCCAGCATCACCATATGTGAAAATTACACATTTCCATGCTTTGTAGTAAAAAAAATATAGAGGGACGTAACTGTTTCCAATAGTGCTGAGAAATTAGTGCTTTTTGAGGTTGGTTTGGTTTCGATTCAAATATTTTAAAAAGAATCACGGTTTTGGATTTCAATACTTTTTTTAGACATTGAATGCACTATGGATTATGTGTGTTGAATGCTGTAACAACACATAATAAAACAATGAATAAAAGTCCCATGATGGTAGTGACTGTCCATTACTGTTTATGACTTATCAACCATCATTTACTTTCTCATATAAAATATTTATTTGATGACTTTATTATTTCATTCCAAGTCATCAACTCATCTCTATAGAGCTGCTGCTTATCCTGTCTGACAAAATCACTATTTTAGTAGTTCTTCAAATTAAATAAGACCTACTTTTATGACCTACTTTTAGATCATGTATTTCCAGGTAGAGAATCCTCGCAACGCAACTGCTTTTTATCTCTCTCATGCATTCTCTCGTCTCTCCATCTCAGTCAATGAGGTTTCCGTATCTGCTCCACACAGAGTGGACAAGCAAGTGGGCGTGCAATGGATTATGGAAATTAATTGCCATATTTTCTGTGCCAAACTATGTAGAATATTGACCTGTTGGAAACTACAACTCCCTACTACATTACATAGTTCGTGCTTGATCTGATTTATCTCTACAGAAACTGAGCATCGAGCTCACAGAAGAAGAAAACAATTAACTATATGGAATTCAAATAATTGAGCCGACGTCGGTCAATTAGTTGTTTAAAAAACAAGAAATAACAAAAATGTTGGTTTTTCACATATGCTGATGTTGGGGTGGTGCTGGAGATGATGAATATGAAGTTGAAACATTTAGAAATTTCCCTTTAACATTTCTTCAAACTGCCTTGTATTTATGATTGTCCTTGAAGTTATTAGAAGTTACAGTATTTGAAGTTTATAGCAATTTGGATTTTTGTAGAGGATAGATATTGCAAGGATAGATAGATATCTACAGGCCAGTTTCAATACAAATGACTTATACAAAAAAAACATTTTATTGGGCTTTAGAAATTAAGCAGTTAGGCTGACATCACACTAAGGTTTTTTCTCAGAGAAACAGCAGTGTTTTCCTCATTGTTTTCAATGGTGCAGATGTATTTGACACACTGAATGTGCATCACAGCCTTACATATTATTTGTTTGACTGTGATGATTTCTGTTGTTTTTTTCCCCAAGGATTCTAACCTCTCTGTCTGATGTGCAGAAAAAAACAACCAACTCTGAGACGCTACAAGTCCTCTTAGGTATCTCAGAGGACACCCTCGTCACCTGTGTGCAGGACAGCCTGCAAGGTTCTCTCTCCAAACTTGCATGCATGTCCAATTCTCCATCTGGAAGTGCAGGCTCTATGATGCTAACCCCTGCTGTAATGGCAGAGTTGGCTAAAGATGTCAAGTCGGCCTTATCAGTGGTCGTTAAGAGTGCCTCCGCAAGCCAAACCTCTCTAGTGACACCGGTAAGGGGAGACTCACAGACCAAGGTGACTGAGAGCATGGTGAGAGAGATGGCTGCTAAACTTGAAAAAGTTGACCAAGAGAGCAAGAGTCTAACAGGGCAAGTCATGACCACGATCTCTGACACAATGGTGGCTTTTGTTGACGAGAACGAACAGAATTTGCTGGAAGATCTGAAGGACAAGATCACGTTTTTGGCATCGCATGTTGGCTTCATTGACGATCTTGATGCCCTGATAAGGAAATACGAGAGCAGCTACAATATTGGTGAATCTGGTTCCTCCTGCACGCTCACATCTAAGAGCATCCAAAAACTCTCCAGCCGGGAGTTTCAAACATCAGCAATACAAGCAGTGAGTGGAGTTCTTGCCAAAAAAGTCAGTAGTTTGAGCTTTCCTCGTTCAGTCATTCAGTCTGAGTTAACAGGTGCTGTATCAGGTCAAACATTGTCTGGCATTGTAAAGACAGAGTCAATTCACCCAGTGGGCTCAGCAGCGTCAGTAGTTGTTAAGACTTTCGTGTCAGATATGAAGTCCTTGGCTGAATCTGAAGAGAGTCCCCAACAGAAGAGTGCCTGGTCTGCTGCTGTTCACATTTACCAAAGCATCCAAAACAACTTGAGCGATTATTTCGGCAAGCTTCAGCGATTTGCCTTAAAGAGCATTGTCACATCTGATGATAACATCACAAATGCTGAGTTTAAGGAGACAGTTCCACTTCCTTGCTTAAACATGAAAGATAGGCCCAGTAAGAGTGAGCCTCAGTTGCCAGAGTCCACTGGTGCAGTTACTTTACAAAGAGGCCTAAGTGAGTGCTCAAAACTTCTTTGGGCACAAACAGAGTCAGAAGAAAGCAAGCTCCTTCTGACAACTTGCACCAAAGAAGTCATCTCAGAGCTTCTGGTCTTGTACAACACTGAGATGTCAAAGGACGACCCCCTGTACACTGTTGGAGAAAAAGGATCAGGCTTCTCTATTGAGAGAGAGAAATTTGTAGAGGGTGTTCTGGCTCAGCTTGGGGATATCTCCCATTCCAGGGCCTCATCACCAATAGTATGTCAGTTCTCCTGTCAAAATGAGGGCAGCAGAAGTAAGGCCACAGCTTCTTTGACCAGTCTGTTAGATTGTATTAGAAAACTCTCAAGTGAGGAATTTAAGAGAAATGCCACTCAAGCAGTGAGTGAGTTCCTAGTTAAAAAGTCCACCAGTAGCTTAACTAGTGCACAGCCTGCTTATTCTGTAGCATCCAGGTCTTGTTCCATTCAAAACCAGTACACATGGTCAAAGGATATTTGTGCGGATTCTGCTGCCTTTGGCATCATTGACACATTTGTGGAAGACCTGCAGAGCTTGGCGCAACCTGCAGAAGTAGAGGAGAGAGAACCTGACCTCCAGGAAAATGCACAAAAGCAAAAGAGCAGGATCTGGTCTGCTACCACTAGTTTATATAAAAATATTAAGAAGACATTAAAGGGCTTCACCATTCACCGGCGGAGATCAGACGTGCAGAGAAGAATGTCTAGCCATACACCCACAGAGGACTCTGGACATCTTGTGACTGAGGAGTACCTTGGTTTGGCAAGCCAGAACTTGACGCAAGCTAGTAAGAGTGTGCCTCACTTGCCCAGTTTGAACCAGGAAGTGACTCTACACATGGGTGTCAGCGAGAGTTCAAAACTTCTCTGGACTGAAACAGACGAGGGTCTAATGAACAATAGTACCAAACAGGTCATTTCAACAATCTTGACCTCATGCGAGGATCAGACAATAAATGCACCTTGCTTCTCCACAGTAGGAAAGAAAATATCTGATATGTCCCTTGAGGTCAACATGTTGGTAGGTGGTGTTCTGTCTCAGCTGAAGGACATCTCCTTGTCAAGGTCCCCAACACCATGTGAAGACATGTTTGAACGTCTCCAAGGTTCTACTGAGCGAACCTCTCCAGTAAGTCTAGATTGCAGCACGGCTGCCTCCAAAGGCATTGCATCTTCCCACAGTCTTTCAACAAAGAGCCTCCAAAAACTCTCTTGTCATGAGTTCCAAACCAAAGCTGAGAAAGGAGTGAGTGAGGTCATCTCTAGATCATTTAACATTGTGGAGGAAGGTACAACAGATAAGTACCTCCAGTCTGTATCTACATCCACCACATCTACTGATATTATACAAACCATGGTGAAAGACCAGCAGGAGCTCACCCAGACCACCCAATCATCTGACATGGTATCTGGAACCTCCCTGCTCACCACTGGACAGGTTTCTCAGAAAAGGATCTGGTCTGTTGCTCGTAACATCTACTACAGTCTACAAAGTAAAATTACGGAGTTTCTCAGAAAAGATCTTCAAAGATCAGACACAACACTTGGTTCAATCCAAATCTTTACATATCAAAGCAGTCCTGCATCACAAAGAGCAAGTCTCGGCCATCTTGAGGTCAACCAGAGCAGTGTTACACCTGGAGGAAACGTTGCCTGTGTGGACATTCCGCACAAATTACTATCTAAAACCACTGAGCTCTCAGGATCCATGCTGGAGGATATTGGCACGATCCGTTGTAGGAGTGCTGACAGCCAAAATACAAGAAATACCTCTTCACGCTCCTCCATCTCTCTAACACCTACTTCAAAATTAAGGCAGTCGAAATGGCACTTTGCCTTACCTGGGACTCCCATCCCCACTGAGTTTCCTGCTCAGATTGACTTTCCCATTGTTAGAAACACAATCATTGAGGACTTCTTTCACACAGAGGACTTACTTCCTGTAACCTTTGTGGACAAAGTCAGGCAAGCTGCTGGGGTGGTAGTGGACATTATGGTGGAAAGTGTTGAGAACACACAGGAAAATGGACAGGGTGCTTCACATCTTGACGACCTCCGATCTGCTGTTAGGAAATTGAGAAAAATCATTTCCACTTGGACCATCCAGATTTTCAGCCATGAATTGGTGGATAAAGTGATAGCCCTTCAGGACAGCCACAGCACTCCACAGGTCTTAACATTGGAAGCAGCCAAAAGTGCTTCAGACTCCATTCTTTCAAGGCTGAAATGGGGAAAGGAACAATGTGCCATATCCAAGGAGCTCTCCTCTCAGCTTCTCCAGATATTTGCTGAAGAGACAGTGAAGGGCTTCCTGAGACAGTGGTCAGATGATTATGAAAACATAAACTTTGATGTTTCAGTCCAGAACGATCCAAAGACTTCTACTTGCATGGTCATTCTTCAAATGATCACCAAAGCCACTGCTAAATGTTATTTTGAGTCCACTACCAGCATGGCCACCAGTGACATTGTAGAAGGCTTGTTTGATTTGGAAAGGGATACCATCAGCAGTACTGGAGAGCAGGTCCTCACCTTTAACACAAAGGTATAGTACACATACATCTTTCATGAATAACACTGCTGTTGACCTTTTGTGAGATATATGATTCTTTGTGTCATGGCATTGCACTGCTTCTTTGCAATTGATATCCTGTACTTTAAGATATCGAAAAAATGTCAGTTTGTTTTAATGTGCCCTTTCCCACCAACCAGGGTTCCAAGAAAGCCCTGCTGTTGTTGAGGCTGCTGCTCAGTCAAGACTGAGACATTATCCCTTTACCATTCCACTAATTCATTTGGAAAGACATTGTACTCCTCTGAGTTGTTACCTATGACATACTGTACTGTGGGCTGGGTGGTAGCCTAGTGGGTTAAGAGGTTGGGCCAGTAACCGATAGGTTGCTGGTTCAGAATCCCTGAGTTCACGAGGCAAAATCTGTCAATGTGCTCTTGAGCAAGGCACTTCATCCTAATTGCTCCTGTAAGTCTCTCTGGATAACAGTGTCTGATAAATGAGTTAAAATGTAAATTGATGGCATGCTGGATGGTCTTTCGTTGCAGAGACGATGACAACATCTCATGGCTCCTTTTCTCCAGAGGGAATTTATGATATCGCATCGTCCTTCCCACTTGAAGAGAAGAGTCGCAGACCCTCCCTTTTCACCAGATTGTCTAGATCCATCACGAAAGGCTTTCTCAGCCCATTCAAATCTTCAAGGAAAACCAAATTATTTAATTAAATTCCTCATTATAAACAACGAGAGCATTCATTTGTTCAGATGAGAATCTAATCGTATTGGTCACATACGCAGAAAACAACTGAGATGCTTTATTACGAGCACATTCCCAACAATGCAGAGTTAAAAAAGTAAAAATATTTTCTAAATAGTAACACAATAACAATAACAAGGCTATATACAAGGAGTACCAGTACCGAGTCAATGTGCATGGGTGCGAGGTAGTTGAGGTAATACAGTATGTCCATGTAGGTAAGGGTAAAAGTGACTAGGCAATCAGGATAGATAATTAACACAGTAGCAGCAGCTAGTGTGAAAGTCGGTCAGTGTCACAGTGAATGTGTGGGTAGAGTGTAGTGAGTGTGCATCGAGCCAATTCAAGAGAGTCAGTGGAAAAGAATTAGAAAAATACATCAATAACAAAGGGGGTCAATGCAAATAGTGCAGGTGGCCATTTAATTAACTTTCAGCAGTCTAATGACTTGGGGGTAGAAGCTGTTCAGCAGTCTAATGACTTGTGGGTAGAAGCTGTTCAGCAGTCTAATGACTTGGGGGTAGAAGCTGTTCAGCAGTCTTATGACTTGGGGGTAGAAGCTGTTCAGCAGTCTAATAGCTTGGGGGTAGAAGCTGTTCAGCAGTCTAATGACCAGGATCCTGGTGTCTACCCAATGTGCTGAGCACTCCTCCTGGACAGAGTCCGCGCTACATTCAGCTGCTGCAACCATGGTCTCTGCGTGAAGGCACTGTTAGAGAGTCAATCAACCAGAACAAGGTTAGGAGACCAAATCTGTGTCCTAGCATTGTGAAATACTGTATATGTAATGGCCTCAATACATTAATGAAGCGCCCTTACATCCTATCCTCTCCCCATACGGAAACAACTTGTTAGGGTGAACCAATAAGACACTATATACCTTCTAAGTTGGCTGATGATTTGTTTCAGGACTTGTTAGGGTAAACCAATAACAGCTTCTAACCCCAAGTCATAAGACTGCTGAACAATTAATCAAATGTCCACCGGACAAGTTCAACTGTTTTATTATTTGTTACTTTAGTTTATTGGGTAAATATTCTCTTAACTCTTCTTGAACTGCACTGTTTGTTAAGGGCTTGTAAGTAAAGTATTTCACGGAAAGATCTACACTTGTTGTATTCAGCGCATGTGACAAATTAAGTTTGAGTTGATTTGATTTGACTATGTACCTTCTAAGCATGATGGTTGGCTCATGATTTGTTTGTACTGAAATCTATTCAGGGAGGATAAGGGTATATCATAGGCAGTGATGAAGTGGTAAAACCATTGACTGGTAAATGCTGATTGCCGTTCAGGATTAAAGAAGTAACGCTCCCTCTACTTTCAATGCATCTTCCACAAAAAGTGGGTAAATGCTTGAACAAAATAAAATAAAAAAGTGTGTAAACAGCTTTTACATGTGTTCCCACCACCACTGATTATAGGAGGCTTCTTCTGACAGTATTCACACCTTCCATAAGAAATCTCCAGAGAAATATTCATATTCACCGTAGCTGTCATTTAAACTTGGACTAACCTGGCCAAGACCAAACAGTATATGGCGTTTTCTCTGGGTGTGCGGTCGCAGTGGAGAGAGAAAAGGCCTCTAGTGAGGTGGTGAGTATCTGGGCGGTGTTTGGCGAGGCAAACACAGGTCTGAGATTGGTGTCTCTGGAAATGGGCGGGAGCGGGACTCTGCTCCTCCATTGGTTGCTGTTCTGATCCCCACTCTCATCCTCCTCACATCCCTTCCCTCCACATCCCCTCTTCTTCTCTCTTTCATCCCTCGTGGCCACAGGGTGTAGCTTCGGTAGTTGAAGAGGTTTATCCTGGGATGCCAGGGAGCGGAGCGGGCAGGATACATGAGATGGGCAGTTGATGGGGGTAAAACGTCGAGAGGCTGTGGACATCACCCTGATACCGGCCTTGGCCTCACTCCTCCTGGGCTTGGAGGACATCTTGGGGAGGGTGAAGCCGTCCACCAGGACCGTGTCGCCCACCCTGGTCCTGAACGGAGCCCTGTTGGGGCTGATGCAGTGCCTGGATGATGCCCTCCTCTGCCCCAGCCTCACCCAGCCCTTTATCTGGAGGTATGTCCGCATGGGCAGGGCCATACCTGGGAGGACCACCACAGAGCACAGCTTGGTGGCCAGGTGACTCACACACTCCCTGTGGCCGTACTGAAGGGCGATCCTCATTGGGTCACGACCCTGGGGATCCCGACAGGCAAGGGTCAGAACGCTGCTGGCGATAAAGAGTTTGAGGATGGTGAGCTGGCCGCGCTCGATGGAGGCGACAGCGGGACACTTGGCGACGTCGGGGTGGGCCGTCTGGTGGCACCACTCACGGTAAGGGTGAACCCCCACCGGCTCAATGACACGCACCCCCCTCTCCAGCAGCCAGCCGGCCAGGTCCAGGTGGCCCAGAGAAGCAGCGATGTAGAGTGCCACCCGGAGCTGGAACCTGGAATAATACAGAATCAATGTATTTATAACACGTTTCAAGTTTTTTTTGGCAAGTTCACAAGATACAGTGGGTTATAAAATAGTACAGTAAAATGCTTACTTGCAAACTCTTTCCCACAATGCAGTATTAAATATCAGGGTAAGAGAAAAAACATATGAAGGAAAAAACACGAGAATATAAGCTATATACAGGGTCAGTACTATCATTGTAAGCTATATACAGGGTCAGTACTATCATTGTAAGCTATATACAGGGTCAGTACTATCATTGTAAGCTATATACAGGGTCAGTACTATCATTGTAAGCTATATAAAGGTTCAGTACCATCACTGTTGATAGTAAGTCTATCATACAGTTCAGTGTGTAGATGTGTATTCTGACCTCATCACAGGTCTCTCCCTAGACAGGTGTCGTTGGACGGTCAGTCTGTGTCCCAGGAAGCAGCCTCTGAGGAACTCCGCCCACCCATCCCAGGTGTCCAACCGTTTTACATAAATACCTATGTTGTGTTTATACACCGAGTAAACAAAACATTATGAACACCGGTTCTTTCCATGACAAAGACTGACCAGGTGAATCCAGGTGAAAGCTATGATCCCTTAATGATGTCACTTGTTAAATCCACTTCAGTGTAGATGAAGGGGAGCGGACAGGTTAAAGAAGGATTTTTAAGCCTTGAGACAATTGAGGCATAAATTGTGTATGTGTGCCATTCAGAGGGTGAATGGGCAAGACAAAATATTTAAGTGCTTTTGAACGGGGTAGTAGGTGCCAGGTGTTTGTGTCAAGAACTGCAATGCTGCTGGGGTTTTTCACACTCAACAGTTTCCTGTGTGTATCATGAATGGTCCACCACCCAAAGAACATCCAGCCAACTTTGCACAACTGTTGGAAGCATTGGAGTCAACATGGGCCAGCATCCCTGGGGAACGCTTTCAAACACCTTGTAGAGTCCATGCCCCAACGAATTGAGGCTGTTCTGATGGCAGAAGGCGGGGTGCAACTCAATATTAGGAAGGTGTTTCTAATGTTTGGTACACTCAGTATATATAAGTTAGGAGTCATATAATTACAGGGGTAAGATGAAGTGACTCCTTTGCACTGATCTTAGGTCTGGTTTGTGTTTTTACTGCTAATGGTAAAGGTTAGGATTTGGTGAGAGTAAACTGATCCTAGATCTGTGCCCAAGGGCAATTTCTATCCAGAGACAAATCAAAGGTCCATGCTATTTACACTTATAATCTACCACCATCTCGTGGCTCAAACTTGTAACAACATTTTCTAATTCATGTGCTGTACTGAGTTTTGTTCTATCACATTGAACACTAATCTGGGTGCAGATTAAATTGAACACTAATCTGGGTGAAAATTAAATTGAAGACTAATCTGGGTGCAGATTAAATTGTTATCTGAAATATTATGAATATGTATTTCAATGAACCCAAAGGGCCTCTTCTTCTCCTACTATACGGCCTGCTGTGCTCTACTGTACTCTGTCTGCTGTACTCTGCTGTGCTCTACTGTAGTCTGCTGTACTCTGCTGTAGTCTGCTGTGCACTACTGTACTATACACCACTGGGTATACAGACTCTTCAGATACTGTTAGCGAACACCAGACTGAGGTCGAGGCGATTACATGGGGAAAAGGTTTATGACTGTAAGGGTGTTTGGTACAAAGGCAACACTACATCGGGCCACATTTCAGCTCTATCCCAGGTCAACCATACAATACTATAGATTTCCACTCTAGTCAACCAGCGAGAAGGAGAGACAGACAGAAGGTCTGGCTTTGACGATGTCAATGATGGGATGTGTAAGTAAGGAGTAAGGAACACAAATAAACATTATTCTGATGGTTAAATGTGTACTTAGATACACATTGTTGTGGAACAGAGTGAGTTCTGTCCCTGTCTGGCTCTGGACATGTACCCAGGGACCTCTGTACAACAACACTTCACACTCACGAAGCAGTGTTCTTACTAACCAATCACTCTACCATAACCATGGTCTCGGTATAAAGCAGTGTCCTTACTAACCAATCACTCTACCATAACCATGGTCTTGGTTGAGCAAGGTCAATATTACTTTAAGTCTCAAGCAGGGTGACCTCAACATACTATATATCACCATACTATATACCACCACACTATATAGTGGGGCAAAAAAGTATTTAGTCAGCCCCCAATTGTGCAAGTTCTCCCACTTAAAAAGATGAGAGAGGCCTGTAATTTTCATCATAGGTACACTTCAACTATGACAGACAAAATGAGAAACAAAATCCAGAAAAATCACATTGTAGGATTTTTTATGAGTTTATTTGCAAATTATGGTGGAAAATAAGTATTTGGTCACCTACAAACAAGCAAGATTTCTGGCTCTCACAGACCTGTAACTTCTTCTTTAAGAGGCTCCTCTGTCCTCCACTCGTTACCTGTATTAATGGCACCTGTTTGAATTAACTAAATCACCTAATCATACTATATAACCATACTATATAATCATACTATATCACCATACTATATATTACCACACTCTATATCACCATAATATATATATAATCATACTATATAACTATACTATTTAACCATACAATATATCACCACACTATATATCACCATGCTATATATATCACCATACTATATATCATCACACTATATCTGAAACACTTTATGTTAATGATAGTATGAAGCTGTTTCAAGCAATAGCCAGCTCACTTTGATATGCATTTTCAAGCACGGGTAGAAACAGCTAGGTGTTCGGCTGGTACCTTCAGCAGGCAGCAGATGGCACTGCTAGGGGTGATGCCAACGTCTGTCAGGACCCAGCTGTCCCGAAGGATGGCACCAGCATAGCTCAGCTCCAGGAAGTGCCTCACCTACTTGTCATCTGACAGTTGCACGTGGAAGTAATCCTGCCAGAGGAAGAAGATTGGAAACACAAGGAGCCGTAATTGAGTGTCCCATACAATCAGAGTGAGAGGGCTCAACACTGATGGAGCCGTAATGGAGGGTGTCCCACACAGACACCCATTATGGAGGGTGTTCCACCCAGACAGATGTCAATGTTTACCATACAATAATTGTAAAAGTGTCCAATTAAGAAATAAGGCCCAAGGAGGTGTTGTATATACAGCCAATATGGCCAATATACCACAGCCAAGGGCTGTTCTTAGGTACAACGCAAGCGGAGGTATATTGGCCATATACCACAAACCCCCAAGGTGACTTCTTTTTTTTTTTTCAATGTAGTGGTATCCAATTGGTAGTTACAGTCTTGTCCCATTGCTACAACTCCCATATGGACTTGGGAGAGGAGAGAGCCAAGAGCCGTGCGTCCTCCAAAACACAACCCAGCCAAGCCAAGCCACACTGCTTCATGACACCATGCCCGCTTAACCTGGAAGCCAGCCGTGTCGACCGTGTCAGCGTGCACTGCGCCTGGCCCGCCACAGGAGTCACTAGTGCGTGATGGGACAAGAATACCCCTGGCGACCAAACCCTCCACTAACCCGGATGACGCTGGGCCAATTGTGCGCCCCATGGGTCTCCCAGTCACGGCCGGCTGCGACAGAGCCTGGACTTGAACCAGGGTCTCTAGTGGCACAGCTAGTACTACGCAGTGCCTTAGACTACTGCGCCACTCGGGAAGCCCCAGGTGCCTTATTGCTATTATAAACTGGTTACCAATGTAATTAGAGCAGTAAAAATGTATGTTTTGTCATACCAGTGAAATACCACGGCTGTCAGCCAATCAGCATTCGGGGCTCGAACCACGCAGTTTATAATAGTAAAATAGACAACAAAATCTACATAAACATTGTTGATTATCATAATTTCAATCCCATCACATAACCATGTCTCCTACTGGTATACTTGGTATACTCCAAGGTGGCATAGCAGTTCAGACGTCTTTTGTCCTCGTCTTGTCGTGTCCTGTATATATATATATTTACAACTTTTTTCACATACATTTTATTTTTATTTTCCATCAACTCATCTTCAAAACACTCTCCTGCAACCCGCCTCACCAATTTATATTTATAAAAAAGTATTATTTACCTCAAATCTGTAATCCTCCAAGAAGCTAGCCAGAAACTCCAAGAAGCTAGCCTGAAACTAGCCAGAAGCTAGCCCAGAAGCTAATCCAGAAGCTAATCAGAAGCTAGTTCAGAAGCTAGTTAGCTCCTTTACTGGCAAATCGTTAGTATTCAGCTAACCACGGTTTGTGGTCATCAGCTATCCTTTAGCTCGAAAATCTATCGCCAGTTCTGTACAGCGCGGCTCGGAACGGAACATACCGGACCAATTTTTCTCTCCATGTCCCTGGATTTCGACTGCTCTCTGGACATTCATACCCGGATCTCACAGCTAGCTAGCTGCTATCCGTGTGACTATCGGCCTTCGTCGATTCCGGAGCAAACATCAATTATTCCGGAGCTAGCCAGCGCCGTCAATCACTCCCGAGTTCCATCAATCACTCCTGGGCTGCAGTCACCTATCCGGACCCGTTTTACTGCCTACGCGGAGCCCCACCGGGCCTTCACAACTGGACTGCTGACGTTATCTACCCGAAGGAGATCCGGCTGGCTCCTCCGTCGCGACGTTACCTGAAAGCCCATCTGCGGCCTGCTAACCGTTAGCTGTCTTACCGGCTGCTATCTGAATAGACAATCGGACAATTTATTTATTTTTATTATTATTATGTTTTCTTCTTGGGCCTCTATAACTATATCTATTGTTTTTATTTTTGTTGTTGTTGTGTGATTTGGATTAATCCCCTCTACCACACGGAACCCCACTAATCTACTGACGGAACGCAAGAGGTGGCTAATAACAGACCTCCATCCTATGCTAGCTTGCTACCGATGGCCTGGCTAGCTGTCTAAATCACCAACCAACCTCTCCACTCACTGGACCCTTTTGATCACTCGACTAAGCATGCCTCTCCTTAATGTCAATATGTATTGTCCATTGCTGTTCTGGTTAGTGTTTATTGGCTTATTTCACTGTAGAGCCTCTAGTCCTGCTCACTATACCTTATCCAACCTATTAGTTCCACCACCCACACATGCAATGACATCTCCTGGTTTCAATGATGTTTCTAGAGACAATATCTCTCTCTTCATCACTCAATACATAGGTTTACCTCCACTGTATTCACATCCTACCATACATTTGTCTGTACATTATACCTTGATGCTATTTTATCGCCCCCAGAAACCTCCTTTTACTCTATGTTCCAGACGTTCTAGACGACCAGTTCTCATAGCTTTTAGCCGTACCCTTATTCTACTCCTCCTATGTTCCTCTGGCGATGTAGAGGTGAATCCAGGCCCTGCAGTGCCTAGCTCCACTCCTATTCCCCAGGCGCTCTCTTTTGACGACTTCTGTAACCGTAATAGCCTTGGTTTCATGCATGTTAACATTAGAAGCCTCCTCCCTAAGTTTGTTCTATTCACTGCTTTAGCACACTCTGCCAACCCGGATGTTCTAGCTGTGTCTGAATCCTGGCTTAGGAAGACCACCAAAAATTCTGAAATTTTAATTCCAAACTACAACATTTTCAGACAAGATAGAACTGCCAAAGGGGGCGGTGTTGCAATCTACTGCAAAGATAGCCTGCAGAGTTCTGTCCTACTATCCAGGTCTGTACCCAAAGAATTTGAACTTCTACTTTTAAAAATCCACCTCTCTAAAAAGAAGTCTCTCACCGTTGCCGCCTGCTATAGACCACCCTCTGCCCCCAGCTGTGCTCTGGACACCATATGTGAACTGATTGCCCCCCATCTATCTTCAGAGTTCGTGCTGCTAGGCGACCTAAACTGGAACATGCTTAACACCCCAGCCATCCTACAATCTAAACTTGATGCCCTCAATCTCACACAAATTATCAATGAACCTACCAGGTACCTCCCCAAAGCCTTAAACACGGGCACCCTCATAGATATCATCCTAACCAACTTCCCCTCTAAATACACCTCTGCTGTCTTCAACCAAGATCTCAGCGATCACTGCCTCATTGCCTGCATCCGTAATGGGTCAGCGGTCAAACGACCTCCACTCATCACTGTAAAACGCTCCCTGAAACACTTCTGCGAGCAGGCCTTTCTAATCGACCTGGCCGGGGTATCCTGGAAGGATATCGATCTCATCCCGTCAGTAGAGGATGCCTGGATATTTTTTTTAAATGCCTTCCTAACCATCTTAAATAAACATGCCCCATTCAAGAAATTTAGAACCAGGAACAGATATAGCCCTTGGTTCTCCCCAGACCCGACTGCCCTTAACCAACACAAAAACATCCTATGGCGTTCTGCATTAGCATCGAACAGCCCCCGTGATATGCAGCTGTTCAGGGAAGCTAGAAACCATTATACACAGGCAGTTAGAAAAGCCAAGGCTAGCTTTTTCAAGCAGAAATTTGGCAGTCTCTATGGGGGTGCCACAGGGTTCAATTCTTGGACCGACTCTCTTCTCTGTATACATCAATGAGGTCGCTCTTGCTGCTGGTGAGTCCCTGATCCACCTCTACGCAGACGACACCATTCTGTATACTTCCGGCCCTTCTTTGGACACTGTGTTAACAACCCTCCAGGCAAGCTTCAATGCCATACAACTCTCCTTCCGTGGCCTCCAATTGCTCTTAAATACAAGTAAAACTAAATGCATGCTCTTCAACCGATCGCTACCTGCACCTACCCGCCTGTCCAACATCACTACTCTGGACGGCTCTGACTTAGAATACGTGGACAACTACAAATACTTAGGTGTCTGGTTAGACTGTAAACTCTCCTTCCAGACCCATATCAAACATCTCCAATCCAAAGTTAAATCTAGAATTGGCTTCCTATTTCGCAACAAAGCATCCTTCACACATGCTGCCAAACATACCCTTGTAAAACTGACCATCCTACCAATCCTCGACTTTGGCGATGTCATTTACAAAATAGCCTCCAATACCCTACTCAACAAATTGGATGCAGTCTATCACAGTGCAATCCGTTTTATCACCAAAGCCCCATATGCTACCCACCATTGCGACCTGTACGCTCTCGTTGGCTGGCCCTCGCTTCATACTCGTCGCCAAACCCACTGGCTCCATGTCATCTACAAGACCCTGCCAGGTAAAGTCCCCCCTTATCTCAGCTCGCTGGTCACCATAGCATCTCCCACCTGTAGCACACGCTCCAGCAGGTATATCTCTCTAGTCACCCCCAAAACCAATTCTTTCTTTGGCCGCCTCTCCTTCCAGTTCTCTGCTGCCAATGACTGGAACGAACTACAAAAATCTCTGAAACTGGAAACACTTATCTCCCTCACTAGCTTTAAGCACCAACTGTCAGAGCAGCTCACAGGTTACTGCACCTGTACATAGCCCACCTATAATTTAGCCCAAACAACTACCTCTTTCCCAACTGTATTAAATTTTAATTTATTTATTTATTTTGCTCCTTTGCACCCCATTATTTTTATTTCTACTTTGCACATTCTTCCATTGCAAAACTACCATTCCAGTGTTTTACTTGCTATATTGTATTTACTTTGCCACCATGGCCTTTTTTGCCTTTACCTCCCTTCTCACCTCATTTGCTCACATTGTATATAGACTTGTTTATACTGTATTATTGACTGTATGTTTGTTTTACTCCATGTGTAACTCTGTGTCGTTGTATCTGTCGAACTGCTTTGCTTTATCTTGGCCAGGTCGCAATTGTAAATGAGAACTTGTTCTCAACTTGCCTACCTGGTTAAATAAAGGTTAAATAAAATAAAATAAATAAATACTGTAAGTACTATCACCCCATCACATAACCATGTCTCCTATTGTAGGTACTATCACCCCATCACATAACCATGTCTCCTACTGTAGGTACTATCACCCCATCACATAACCATGTCTCCTACTGTAGGTACTAACACCCCATCACATAACCATGTCTCCTATTGTAGGTACTATCACCCCATCAAATAACCATGTCTCCTACTGTAGGTTCTATCACCCCATCACATAACCATGTCTCCTACTGTAGGTACTATCACCCCATCACATAACCATGTCTCCTACTGTAGGTACTATCACACCATCACATAACCATGTCTCCTACTGTAAGTACTATCACCCCATCACATAACCATGTCTCCTACTGTAGGTACTATCACCCCATCACATAACCATGTCTCCTATTGTAAGTACTAGTCACATACTTTACTTGACACCAGCCAAATGAACAAATTGCTTCTTAGAATCATCTTCCTTTCCCATAGCTGACCGGCTCGGGAAACCAGATTGCACAGCGGAGAAGGTACGGTGGGATTCGAGATGGTCAGTGATCTGTTTGTTGACTTGGCTATCGAAGACCTTAGATAGATCTATATCCATCCTGCCCTGCCTAAAAGTTTGGGCCCAGGGTGTCACCCCCTTTGAAGAGGGGGATGACTGCGGCAGCTTTCCAATCCTTGGGGATCTCAGACGATATGAAAGAGCGGTTGAACAGGCTGGTAATAGGGGTTGCGACAATGGCGGCGGATAGTTTCAGAAATAGAGGGTCCAGATTGTCAAGCCCAGCTGATTTGTACGGGTCCAGGTTTTGTAGCTCTTTCAGAACATCTGCTATCTGGTTTTGGGTAAAGGAGAAGCTGGGGAGGCTTGGGCGAGTAGCTGCGGGGGGTGGGGGGGGGGCGGAGCTGTTGGCCGAGGTTGGAGTAGCCAGGAGGAAGGCATGGCCAGCCGTTGAGAAATGCTTGTTGAAGTTTTTGGTTATCATGGATTTATCGGTGGTGACTGTGTTACCTAGCCTCAGTGCAGTGGGCAGCTGGGAGGGATGCAACCAGGCTCACATGAAACCCTTCATGAAGACAAGTAGCCTAGTGGTTAGAGAGTTGGACTAGTAACCGAAAGGTTGCAAGTTCAAATCCCTGAACTGACAAGGTACACATCTGTCGTTCTGCCCCTGAACAGGCAGTTAACCCACTGTTCCTAGGCCTTTATTGAAAATAAGAATTTGTTCTTAACTGACTTGCCTTGTAAAATAAAAATTTGAAGCAGAGCTTAATTTGTAAATTGGGAGGTGCTAGAACAAAGAGTGGGTGCTAGAGGGGGGGGTTCTGTGGTACCAGAACTCATGAGAAAAAAGATCACCTATTATAATAGAGCATTGAACGCATATCATCACCTGCATTGTTTGGGGTTTTAGGCTGGGTTTCTGTACAGCACTTTGAGATATCAGCTGATGTACGAAGGGCTATATAAATACATTTGATATCATCACATTTGGGTAGAGCCACTTATAGAAGGTGCACACATGGGGAACATTTTTAGTAGGCTACAATATGAGGAGGAAATGAGTCCTAAAAATGCTTTCCAGTTTCACTGACTCACCCAATGATGCGCAGCTCACTCGCTGGAGATTGTCGATGCGCTCGTGTCAAAAGCCTATCTCTCCCTGTTTTGTAAAACAATGTTTGGGAGTTGATCAAATATTTTGGTAGTCTACAGCATAGTCTTATCTTTTCAGCAAGAGTCATTGCTTTTCAACCTGTGTTTTCCCTCGATTGTATTTGAAATATTGCAAAAGGGCTGTTTTGTCTGCGTGCTGTTTTTTCACTGACAGATTTGCCTCGCGTTCCCGACTGTAGGCTATTCTTTGTTATTGGGCTACAATCCGCAGCTAGGCTATTTAAAAAAAGGGACCATTGGTCCTCTGTAGCTAAATTATAGGGCTTCTCACGACGTATTAGGCTATTCTGAATGATTTAATTTATTTCCGAACAGACAGCAGTAATTCCGTAACTTTAGAAAATTCCTCCAGAACCCTTCACGCAGCTATGATTCTATAAGGAAACAAATGATGAAGTGCAACTCTGGAGAGATGAGGGGGTAGGATAATTGACGAAGAGGCAACTCGAATGAACTTTGATCGCTTTTATTATAATTGTTACATAGCAAAAAGTGAAAATGATTTTTCATGGCACGAGAGGTACCGGATTCGGCCAAATAGGTTCCGGAACAAAACAGTCCAGAACGGAACGGTGCCGGATCCTGTTCTGGCATGATCCGGTTCAAATTAAGCACTGATTTGAAGTACCTAGGCCTCTACCTGCTGAGTATAAAGATTATTAAACTAGATTCAGTGGGCTTGTCATTCACAGTACTGATGAAAAATCAAGTACAGTTGATCTAAATGTGGGTATACGAGGCCATCTAGTGGTCACCGGATTTAAAAAGAAAAATCATGCAAGTTATCTTTGCACTAGCATGCGATGCCATATATTTGACACAGGTATTTATTTTTCAACATGTATTGTCATTGACTGGAACAAAATATTGTATGAGCTATGCCTCTGTGTCCCGGCGTTGTTGTACCCCTCTACTATCTGGCTTGGTGGGGCGATCTCGTTCTGCATGCCTGCTTCACTGAGATACAATGTGTCGTCATGCATTTGTGCATGCACGCTGTTAACGGTCATATCCGTCTTGCTAGCTAACTTAGCTAGCTCATCAACCAGTATTTTATTCGCTTTTTCTGCACGACAGCACTTATTAAAGCCTTGAAACTCATGGGGACCTCACTGTTACCACGGGTCATCGAGCTAGCCCTTATTTGGCAGCAGGGTTGCATCGGTTTCCACTGGATGTGACAGCTTGTTAGGCTGGCTAGCTAGGTAGTAGCTAATTCGCTAACGCGAACTGTTTATCACGTAGCAGCCTATGCTGACTAGCATCGCTAGCAACTAGCTAACATGGATAAAGGCTAGTCGTGGGTCCACAAAATCAAACGAATGGTACTGAACTGATAACAAAATCATGTTTCGAAATTGTAGAAGCTATTTATGCTTTTTTTGTTGTTGCTTAATGACATTGCGAATATCATAATTTTTGACTACCGGTATGTATTTAATCCGGTTTCGGCATGAGAAAAGTATTAATCGCAAATTCCAGCACTAACGGATACCGGGAAATAAATAAGTATTAATCGCAAATTCCAACACTAACGGATACCGGGGAATAAATAAGAGAACCGGTCACGAATGCGGAGCCACGCCCTAAAATAACATGTGACCACAAGGCGTTTGTGACACATTCATGCGTTCCAATATTGTCATAATTGTCTGTAGGTTCTAAATTGCTTATGAGCTTGGCTGCCCTTCAGAAAGTAGCTGATTCTTGTACTCTACAGCTGTATTTTCCTACAGTTAATAATAATACTAGCAACAAAACAGATTTCATTCCTTAAAATGATATTGCCAGATGGAAGAAAATAATAAGGTAGGCCTAAACTGTAAAAGATATACCTTAAAGACTGCTTGTGTTTAATCCTGAATCCAGTTGCCCCTCTTGTACTGGGATAAAACAATAGGGAACCCATGAACCTTATGGAGGAGTGCATGTGTTTTGCAGACACACCTGGCTTCTAGACTGACTGAGGTAAACATTTTAGGAAAGCCTGGGTTTTTAAATCCCGGTGACAGCAGATATGTCAAAGTTTGTCAATGTCATGTTGCCCTTCCATTTAGATGAAACTAGCGAAAATGATCATTTTCTTCTCTTAATCCACATTTTCTAGCATAAAAACATGTTCATGGTTTAGGGCTGGTGGGCTGCATATATATTGGTAAAATATAAAGTGTGTGTGTGTGGGGGGGGGGGGGGGGGGGGGGGCGTAGTGGATATAATGGGGTATAGGCCTAACTGTTGTTTTGAGGGTGAAATTTCAACCACAGGATGATGTCATCATTGTAAACTAAATTCAGCATAGCCAAACCTTGTTATAAAATAGGTTGAATTTGTACCTTTGAAACCATGTCAGATTTTCAACATTATATACACTTTCAGAAAAAAACAATAGGCAGCACCTCAGCCCGGGATCGAACCCCATCCACGGTTTTAACTACACCCAGCCCTGCTTAGCTTTAATATGTCACTGACTACTACCAATATGCTATTGTGAGAATGATTATTGAGAGATCTCTTAATAACAAAATATATTCAGTGTTAATATCGAAGTCATTCTAAGGGGTAGGTTTGACAAAGCAAATGAGTGAGTGAGTCTTTGACATGAAGACAGTGGTTAGATTCTGCCATTGGGACTGCTCTGATGTTGTTTCCATTCTCTCCTGGTTATGACCATAGAGCCTTGTCCCAGTCTCTAGACCTGCCTGTCTGTGTGATGGATGACCACCTGACCTCTGAAGCTGTCAATGAGATGGTAAGTTGACCTTGTCATTTCATATTACAACATTAATCCAATAAAATGTTATAGTGATGCTATCATTGGCAATGTTGACGTAGCACAACCATCTCTGTTGTGTTGCAGTTGTTTAATTGGCCCAACGTTGCCAATGCTCCTCCACTCTTTAACAGTTAATAATTATTTCAGTATGATATTTGTTGTATATTAAGTTTGATTATTTGCAATATAATTACATTTCTACCAGGAGCAGAGCAATTCTACCAGGAGCAGAGCAACCTCAGTGATGGAAACCACAGAAGAGGGGAAGCTCAACAATGTGGAACATCTGACACTTATGGACTTCCTTCAAAACCTAACTGAGAAGTATGTTCTGTTTTCTTTGGTACTATCACACCTTCAAGGAAATAGGATCAAATTAGAAACTGATCAATCGGAAAAAAATGTTCAGTGCTAGAAAAGTTGTCACATTGCAATTTTGCCAAAACAACTGACACAAAGCAAGTATAACTTCACGATCAGGCAAATAATTAAATAAAAACAATTCTGCCACGCATCCTGATATGACAACATTTATAACAATATTGTTTTCAGGCAATGGAGGGGGATTCGTGAGGGCATGTTTGACCCGGTAAGATCATGTTACTGACAATTTAATTAGATTACCATGAAAACTCTGCCTAATGTTTAACCTTGTTCATAAGCTTTTGAAAGACGCACTATGCAACATTTTAAAACACTTCTTCTGTTTCTGGAATACAGCTGACAAAACAACAGCTTGCCGGCTTGTGTCTGAGGATTGTCCAGTTTTTATCGGACAAGCTGATGCAGATCATCATCCCAGGTCTTTACGAACTACTGGGCATCCAAGATGCTGCCTCCTCTCCATTGTCACAGAGATCTCTCACAGCGTCACTCACCAGTCTGTTAGACGATAAGACTAACACCAAGTCCCGCGTGAGATTTACTGAGGCTGGTGTACCTAAGAGGCCAGGCAGTCGAAAGTCTTACAATAGCTTTCGCATCCCGACTCCCTACCCTTCCTCCAACTGTATGGAGCAGGAAGAGGAAGAAGAGCAGGAATCACAACTTAAGTTCAAGGAGATTTACCTGACTAAGGGCAGTGGAAGCTACCTGCCCAATGGGGCCATGAGGTATGTTCTTAAAGGGAAATTTAACAACTTCATATTCATCTCCAGCATCACCATATGTGAAAATTACACATTTCCATGCTTTGTAGTAAAAAAAATATAGAGGGACGTAACTGTTTCCAATAGTGCTGAGAAATTAGTGCTTTTTGAGGTTGGTTTGGTTTCGATTCAAATATTTAAAAAAGAATCACGGTTTTGGATTTCAATACTTTTTTTAGACATTGAATGCACTATGGATTATGTGTGTTGAATGCTGTAACAACACATAATAAAACAATGAATAAAAGTCCCATGATGGTAGTGACTGTCCATTACTGTTTATGACTTATCAACCATCATTTACTTTCTCATATAAAATATTTATTTGATGACTTTATTATTTCATTCCAAGTCATCAACTCATCTCTATAGAGCTGCTGCTTATCCTGTCTGACAAAATCACTATTTTAGTAGTTCTTCAAATTAAATAAGACCTACTTTTATGACCTACTTTTAGATCATGTATTTCCAGGTAGAGAATCCTCGCAACGCAACTGCTTTTTATCTCTCTCATGCATTCTCTCGTCTCTCCGTCTCAGTCAATGAGGTTTCCGTATCTGCTCCACACAGAGTGGACAAGCAAGTGGGCGTGCAATGGATTATGGAAATTAATTGCCATATTTTCTGTGCCAAACTATGTAGAATATTGACCTGTTGGAAACTACAACTCCCTACTACATTGCATAGTTCGTGCTTGATCTGATTTATCTCTACAGAAACTGAGCATCGAGCTCACAGAAGATGAAAAAAATTAACTATATGGAATTCAAATAATTGAGCCGACGTCGGTCAATTAGTTGTTTAAAAAACAAGAAATAACAAAAATGTTGGTTTTTCACATATGCTGATGTTGGGGTGGTGCTGGAGATGATGAATATGAAGTTGAAACATTTAGAAATTTCCCTTTAACATTTCTTCAAACTGCCTTGTATTTATGATTGTCCTTGAAGTTATTAGAAGTTACAGTATTTGAAGTTTATAGCAATTTGGATTTTTGTAGAGGATAGATATTGCCAGGATAGATAGATATCTACAGGCCAGTTTCAATACAAATGACTTATACAAAAAAACATTTTATTGGGCTTTAGAAATTAAGCAGTTAGGCTGACATCACACTAAGGTTTTTTCTCAGAGAAACAGCAGTGTTTTCCTCATTGTTTTCAATGGTGCAGATGTATTTGACACACTGAATGTGCATCACAGCCTTACATATTATTTGTTTGACTGTGATGATTTCTGTTGTTTTTTTCCCCAAGGATTCTAACCTCTCTGTCTGATGTGCAGAAAAAAACAACCAACTCTGAGACGCTACAAGTCCTCTTAGGTATCTCAGAGGACACCCTCGTCACCTGTGTGCAGGACAGCCTGCAAGGTTCTCTCTCCAAACTTGCATGCATGTCCAATTCTCCATCTGGAAGTGCAGGCTCTATGATGCTAACCCCTGCTGTAATGGCAGAGTTGGCTAAAGATGTCAAGTCGGCCTTATCAGTGGTCGTTAAGAGTGCCTCCGCAAGCCAAACCTCTCTAGTGACACCGGTAAGGGGAGACTCACAGACCAAGGTGACTGAGAGCATGGTGAGAGAGATGGCTGCTAAACTTGAAAAAGTTGACCAAGAGAGCAAGAGTCTAACAGGGCAAGTCATGACCACGATCTCTGACACAATGGTGGCTTTTGTTGACGAGAACGAACAGAATTTGCTGGAAGATCTGAAGGACAAGATCACGTTTTTGGCATCGCATGTTGGCTTCATTGACGATCTTGATGCCCTGATAAGGAAATACGAGAGCAGCTACAATATTGGTGAATCTGGTTCCTCCTGCACGCTCACATCTAAGAGCATCCAAAAACTCTCCAGCCGGGAGTTTCAAACATCAGCAATACAAGCAGTGAGTGGAGTTCTTGCCAAAAAAGTCAGTAGTTTGAGCTTTCCTCGTTCAGTCATTCAGTCTGAGTTAACAGGTGCTGTATCAGGTCAAACATTGTCTGGCATTGTAAAGACAGAGTCAATTCACCCAGTGCTCTCAGCAGCGTCAGTAGTTGTTAAGACTTTCGTGTCAGATATGAAGTCCTTGGCTGAATCTGAAGAGAGTCCCCAACAGAAGAGTGCCTGGTCTGCTGCTGTTCACATTTACCAAAGCATCCAAAACAACTTGAACGATTATTTCGGCAAGCTTCAGCGATTTGCCTTAAAGAGCATTGTCACATCTGATGATAACATCACAAATGCTGAGTTTAAGGAGACAGTTCCACTTCCTTGCTTAAACATGAAAGATAGGCCCAGTAAGAGTGAGCCTCAGTTGCCAGAGTCCACTGGTGCAGTTACTTTACAAAGAGGCCTAAGTGAGTGCTCAAAACTTCTTTGGGCACAAACAGAGTCAGAAGAAAGCAAGCTCCTTCTGACAACTTGCACCAAAGAAGTCATCTCAGAGCTTCTGGTCTTGTACAACACTGAGATGTCAAAGGACGACCCCCTGTACACTGTTGGAGAAAAAGGATCAGGCTTCTCTATTGAGAGAGAGAAATTTGTAGAGGGTGTTCTGGCTCAGCTTGGGGATATCTCCCATTCCAGGGCCTCATCACCAATAGTATGTCAGTTCTCCTGTCAAAATGAGGGCAGCAGAAGTAAGGCCACAGCTTCTTTGACCAGTCTGTTAGATTGTATTAGAAAACTCTCAAGTGAGGAATTTAAGAGAAATGCCACTCAAGCAGTGAGTGAGTTCCTAGTTAAAAAGTCCACCAGTAGCTTAACTAGTGCACAGCCTGCTTATTCTGTAGCATCCAGGTCTTGTTCCATTCAAAACCAGTACACATGGTCAAAGGATATTTGTGCGGATTCTGCTGCCTTTGGCATCATTGAAACATTTGTGGAAGACCTGCAGAGCTTGGCACAACCTGCAGAAGTAGAGGAGAGAGAACCTGACCTCCAGGAAAATGCACAAAAGCGAAAGAGCAGGATCTGGTCTGCTACCACTAGTTTATATAACAATATTAAGAAGACATTAAAGGGCTTCACCATTCACCGGCGGAGGTCAGACGTACAAAGAAGAATGTCTAGCCATACACCCACAGAGGACTCTGGACATCTTGTGACTGAGGAGTACCTTGGTTTGGCAAGCCAGAACTTGACGCAAGCTAGTAAGAGTGTGCCTCACTTGCCCAGTTTGAACCAGGAAGTGACTCTACACAGGGGTGTCAGCGAGAGTTCAAAACTTCTCTGGACTGAAACAGACGACGCTCTACTGACCAATAGTACCAAAGAGGTCATTTCAACAATCTTGACCTCATGCGAGGATCAGACATCAAATGCACCTTGCTTCTCCACAGTAGGAAAGAAAATATCTGATATGTCCCTTGAGGTCAACATGTTGGTAGGTGGTGTTCTGTCTCAGCTGAAGGACATCTCCTTGTCAAGGTCCCCAACACCATGTGAAGACATGTTTGAACGTCTCCAAGGTTCTACTGAGCGAACCTCTCCAGTAAGTCTAGATTGCAGCACGGCTGCCTCCAAAGGCATTGCATCTTCCCACAGTCTTTCAACAAAGAGCCTCCAAAAACTTTCTAGTCATGAGTTCCAAACCAAAGCTGAGAAAGGAGTCAGTGAGGTCCTCTCTAGATCATTTAACATTGTGGAGGAAGGTACAACAGATAAGTACCTCCAGTCTTTATCTACATCCACCACATCTACTGATATTATACAAACCATAGTGAAAGATCTGCAGGAGCTCACCCAGACCACCCAATCATCTGACATGGTATCTGGAACCTCCCTGCTCACCACTGGACAGGTTTCTGAGAAAATAATCTGGTCTGTTGCTCGTAACATCTACTACAGTCTGCAGAGTAAGATTACGGAGTTTCTCAGAAAAGATCTTCAAAGATCAGACACAACACTTGGTTCAATCCAAATCTTTACATATCAAAGCAGTCCTGCATCACAAAGAGCAAGTCTCGGCCATCTTGAGGTCAACCAGAGCAGTGTTACACCTGGTGGAAACGATGCCTGTGTGGACATTCCGCACAAATTACTACCTAAAACCACTGAGCTCTCAGGATCCATGCTGGAGGATATTGACACGATCCGTTGTAGGAGTGCTGACAGCCCAAATACAAGAAATACCTCTTCTTCACGCTCCTCCATCTCTTTAACACCTACTTCAAAATCAAAGCAGTCAGAATGGGACTTCACCTTGCCCGGTACTCCCATCCCCACTGAATTATCTGCTCAGAGTGACTTTCCCATTGTAAGAAACATGATCATTCAGGACTTGTTTCACACAGAGAACTTACTTCCCCCATCCTTTGTGGACAAAGTCAGGCAAGCTGCTGGGGTGGTAGTGGACAAAATGGTGGAAAGTGTTGAGAACACACAGGAAGATGGACAGGGTGCTTCTCATCCTGACAACCTCCGATCTGCTGTTAGGAAATTGAGAAAAATAATTTCCACTGGGACCATCCACATTTTCAGTCATGAATTTGTGGATAAAGTGATAGCCCTTCAGGACAGCCACAGCACTCCACAGGTCTTAACATTGGCAGCAGCCAGAAGTGCTTCAGACTCCATTCTTTCAAGGCTGAAATGGGGAAAGGAACAATTTGCCATATCCAGGAAGCTCTCCTCTCAGCTTCTCCAGATATTTGCTGAAGAGACAGTGAAGGGCTTCCTGAGACAGTGGTTAGATGAGTATGAAAATATAAACATTGATGTTTCAGTCCAGAATGAACCAAGCACCTCTACTTGCATGGTCTTTCCTATCCAGCTCAATCAGAGCAAGCCAGAGGATAGTGACACAATGAATCGGCTCACGAAGGTCATGGTCAACAAAATGATGGATGCCTTATCAGTTGGCTCAAGTCATCAAATGATCACCAAAGCCAATGCCAAATGTTCTTTTGAGTCCGGTACCAGCATGGCCACCAGTGACATTGTGGAAGGGATGTTGGATTTGGTAAGGGATAGCACCAGCAGTACTGGAGAGCAGATCCCCATCTTCAAGTCCAAGAAAAGCAAGAAAACCATGTTCAGCAAGATATGCTTTAACATAAAGGTATAGTACAAGTACAGATTTTTCATGAATAACACTGCTTTTGAATGTATGAGATATTATTTGTTTATATAATTCAGTATTTTAGCATTGTATTGCCTTTTTCCAGTTGATATACTGTACTTTAAGATATATAACAGTTTGTTTTAATGTGCATTTTCCCACCAAACAGGGTTCCAAGAAAGTTAGAAAGGACCACTGTCCTCAAAAGTCTATGGAGTACCAGCCTCAGAACACTTCCCCTACTGTGTACTTTACAGGTAAGCCCTGCTGCTGCTCATTCAAGACTAAGATATTATTACTTTAGCGTTCAACTAATTCATTTGGAAAGACATTGCACTCTGCTCTGAATTGTTACCCATGACATACTGGATGGTCTTTCTTTGCAGAGTCAAGGACAAATTCTCATGGCTCCTTTGCTCCAGAGGGAAATGACATCGCATATTCCTTCCCACCTGAAGAGAAGAGTCGCAAACCCTCCCTTTTCACCAGAATGTATAGAGCCATCACTAGAAGCTTCTCCAACCCAAGATAATTTTCCTCATTAAATGAGATTGCATTCATTTGTTGTCATATGTTGACTGTTTTGCTAGCACAGACTGTAATATGTTCTGCGATTCATCCACATGCATTGAGGAGTATACCACCTCAGTCACAGGCTACATCAATAAGTGGATTGACAACGTCGTGCCCACAGTGACCGTATGTACATATCCCCGACAGAAGCCATAGATTACAGGCAACATCCACACCGCGCTAAAGGCTAGAGGTGCTTCTTTCAAGGAGCGGGACACTAATCCAGACACTTATATGAAATCCTGCTATGCCCTCAGACTAACCATCAAACAGGCAAAGTGGTTGGTTAGGTCAGGGTGTGACTAGGGTGGGCAATCCAGGTGATCTATTTCTTTGTTTGGACTGGTATGGTATGGTTCCCAATCAGAGGCAGCTGTCTATCGTTGTCTCTGATTGGGGATGAACATTATGTTTGTTTATATATATATATATTTTTTGGTGTTCATCTAATAAAGTAAGATGTACACTTACCACACTGCACCTTGGTCTCCTCATTCCGACGACGAGCGTAACACAAAGCGTAAATACAGGACTAAGATTGAATCCTACTACACCGGTTCTGATGCTCGTTGGATGTGGCAAGGCTTGCAAACTATTACGGACAACAAAGGGAAACCCAGCCGCAAGCTGCCCAGTGACACAAGTCTGCCAGACGGGCTAGGTGCCTTTTATGCTCGCTTCAAGGCAAGCAACACTGAGGCATGCATGAGAGCATCAGCTGTTCGGTACAACTGTGATAACACTCTCCGTAGCCAATGAGAGCAAAACCTTTAAAAAGGTCAACATTCACAAGGGGTCAGATGGATTACCAGGACGTGTGCTCCGAGCATGCGCGGACCAACTGGCAAGTGTCTTCACTGACATTTTCAACCTCTGTAATACCTACATGTTTCAAACAGACCACCATAGTCCCTGTGCCCAAGAAAGTGAAGGTAACCTGCCTAAATTACTATTACCCCATAGCCTTTGAAAGGCTGGTCAAGGCTCACATCAACACCATCATCCCAGAAACCCTATATATCCACTTCAATTTGCATACCGCCCCAACAGCTTCACAGATGATGCAATATCAATCGTGATCTATACTGCCCTTTTCCACCTGGTCAAAAGGAACACCTATGTGAGAATGCTGTATATTGACTACAGCTCAGCATTCAACACCACAGTGCCCACAAAGCTCATCACTAAGCTAAGGACCCTGGAACTGAACACCTCCCTCTGCAACTGGATCCTGGACTTCCTGAACGGCCTCCCCCAGGTGGTAAAGGTAGGCAACACCACATCTGCCACACTGATCCTCAACATGGGGGCCCCTCAGGGGTGCGTGCATAGTCCCCTCCTGCATGGCCAGCATGACTCCAACACCATCATTCAGTTTGCTGACGACACAACAGGGGTGGGCCTGATCACCGACAATGATGAGACAGCCTATAGGGAGGAGGTCAGAGACCTGGCAGTGTGGTGCCAGAACAACATCCCCTCCCTCAACATGAGCAAAACAAAGGAGATGATCGTGGACTACAGGAAAAGGAGGGCAGAACACTCCCCCATTCACATCAACAGGGCTGTATTGGAGCGGATTGAGAATTAAGTTCCTTGGTGTCCACATCATATTCTCCCTGCTGCCATTCAGATTGGAGCTTGTGACTGTATCTAAATTAATTTACCCCCTGTTTTTTTGCATAAATATGTCTGTAATCAGCATTTATTTGATGTTGGTAGACTAGCATTTGTATGTCTTTCTCTGTATCATGATGCCTTGACATTGGTTATTAATATTAAAGTGATGTACAGACTGAGTTTGTACTCTATTTTTAAGCCACACAAATCTAAATATCCTTGAACATAACTTAATTTTCAAGTTGAAAGAGTGCGCCAAGAATAAATTGTGGGTGAATAAATATTCCGTTTTTAATCAAACTTTTGTAATGCTGTAAACCCTTTCCATCAATTGTCACTCCAGGTATTCTGAACATTGTCTTTTCTATTATGAATGGGATATTTTTCATACCAGTTTGACTGCTCAGACAAGTGTAATAAACTATCATTACGAACGTGAACGTTGACTAACAAAAGTTGAAGTTATACACCTACAATACTTGTTACCTACATTAAGCCAAGATGGATCTTGAACTTCGATACCATTACATGAAGGGTCAATGATGAAAACCCTGCAAGCCAGTGATATAGAGACATTAGAAAAGGTTTGTTTTCAGTGGTGCAAAGTACTTAAGTAAAAATGATTTAAATCGTTTTGGGGGTATCTGTACTCAAACTATTTATATTTTTGACAACTTCAGTACATTCATAAAGGACAAAAATGTACTTTTGACTCCATCCACTTTCCCTGATACACAAAAGTACATTTTGAATGCTTTGTATGACAGGAAAATGGTCCAATTCACACACTTATCAAGAGAACCTCTGATCTGGCAGACTCAATAAACACAAATGCTTAGTTTATAAATTATGTCTAAGTGTTGGAGTGTGCCCCTGGCTATTCTTACATTCAAAAAAAGCAATACAATAGTGTTGTCTGCTTTGCTTAATTTTTTAAATTATTTTTACTTTTGATACTTGAGAATATTTCAAACCAAATACTTCCCAAGTAGTATTTTACTGGGCAACTTTCACATTTACTTGAGTCATACTGTTTGCAACTGACTGATTGAGGACTTTTTCCACCACTGTTTGATTTGGACATTTATTTTTTATCAAATGTATTTGACAGGGACAATCTACTGTATTTCTGTAAATGTGCCAGATTTAGCCAGCTGGCTTTGTGATGTAACAAAGGTAGCTGATGATGTAATGAAAACAGACAGTTAAATATGTGTGTGTAGAACTGTTGCACATTTGCTCTGGAAATGAGGACCAAACCTACTCGTCAAAAGGAGTGAATTGCACCTCCAATTGAAGTCAATAATAAGGTATGGAATCATGCCAATACAGTCATTATTTATATAGCTCTGTAGCTTGCAGTATTTTGAAGGAGATAAGCAAGGGAAAATGATGCTTTGGTTAATATTTCTCACGTGAAAGGAAACATGACCATGCTAACTGAAAAATGGATACATGAATATTGGTCAAATGTACCTACATCTTCTGAAGCTGTGTTGGGGCTACTTGATCATTTAAAAAAAAGTCACATAGACGATGTCCATAAATTAGACAACAATACTGAACAGTTGTAGACCGTTGGTAGTGGTAGGCTTCTGGCTGTGATCTCTGACCACTGTAACAGTGAATAGTGGCAATTTACCCGCGGTGTATAGGCTTGTTTACTAGGCTAACTAGTGCATTGGGGTGGGCTATGTGCAGCATGGGCATACAGGAAACCACTCTAGCCGCTTAACTCACCTTGGCCACGAGCTCTATAGTTTACAGCTATTGCATCACCTACAAAGCATCAACTGAATGTTGAATGTCAGGTATTTTAATTGTCTGTATTGTCTACTTGTTAAATGTTTGTAAAGTCTTCATTTGTAATTGTTTGTAATGTCTTATCAATTGGTGTTGGACCACAGGAAGATTAGCTAACGTTATAGCGTTAGCTAATGGGGACTCTAGTAAAGATTCACAAGACTGTTCACAGATTCACATTGATCACAGAATCTGATTGATAATCTTAATTCGAAGTTTGAGTTTTTTACTGGACAACCAACACTTGACAGATGGGCTAATCCATAGAAAGAAAATGTGATCTTGGATCTTGAACTCCCCTAGCTACATTTCGACTTAATGTTCAATATTACTAGTGGCACTCTGTCCTTACGAACAGTAAATCATTGGGTCTGACTCTTGATTTAATGCAATTTCATCATCGATAGTGAAACAACCACCACATAATCGTCAACTCCCCCCTACAAAACATGAATTGATTTGTGGTTTATCCTCTTTAGCTATTTGTTATTAGGTGTGATCCTGACTTGGAATGGCCACGAAGTTACACATTGTTTTAGGTCCAGTTAGTTTGGAAGTTGTGGTAAATGGGGGAGTGTGAGCGCGTGTCATGAGATGCTGCAGGTGTTGATATGGGGATGGATAGGCTACCACTGCCTTTAATTACTACGCTCTGCCTGCACCTACCTCAACTGGTACTCTGCTGCCTCGCTGTGGTGAGAGCACTAACACACTGAACATGATGGACAAGGATGCTCCATATAGCCATCCATCACTGTCCAGGCTGATGGATGTAATACAGAATGACAAGATATGGTTTGATATCTCTTCTGAAACTGGGGTGGGGTTATTGAGTTCAGGGTTGTGTAATGGTTGCTTCCATGTCAGTCCTCAAAGATGAAATTGCATAGAATCGAATGAATCACATCCAATGATTTCCCGTTTTGGACATTGTTTTGAAAATGATTCTCCATAGCTGCCATACCTTTGATGTCATAAACTGTTACAGAATTCCCCTTCCTTATTATAAACTCTGATTAAAACTATGGAGTTCATTGGCCTACAACACGTGTGTGTATTTGCCCATAAAATGATATTGCTAGATGGAAGAAAATAATAAGATAGGCCTAAACTGTAATAAGATGTACTTGAAAGATACTATAAATAGCAGGAGACATACCTGGGTTCTAGACTGGTATTTAGGGCAAGCATTCAGTCTATCACAGTGCAATCCGTTTTATCACCAAAGCCCCATATACTACCCACCATTGTGACCTGTACGCTCTCGTTGGCTGGCCCTCGCTTCATACTCGTCGCCAAACCCACTGGCTCCATGTCATCTACAAGACCCTGCTAGGTAAAGTCCCCCCTTATCTCAGCTCGCTGGTCACCATAGCATCTCCCACCTGTAGCACACGCTCCAGCAGGTATATCTCTCTAGTCACCCCCAAAACCAATTCTTTCTTTGGCCGCCTCTCCTTCCAGTTCTCTGCTGCCAATGACTGGAACGAACTACAAAAATCTCTGAAACTGGAAACACTTATCTCCCTCACTAGCTTTAAGCACCAACTGTCAGAGCAGCTCACAGATTACTGCACCTGTACATAGCCCACCTATAATTTAGCCCAAACAACTACCTCTTTCCCAACTGTATTTAATTTTAATTTATTTATTTATTTTTGCTCCTTTGCACCCCATTATTTTTATTTCTACTTTGCACATTCTTCCATTGCAAAACTACCATTCCAGTATTTTACTTGCTATATTGTATTTACTTTGCCATCATGGCCTTTTTTGCCTTTACTTCCCTTCTCACCTCATTTGCTCACATTGTATATAGACTTGTTTATACTGCATTATTGACTGTATGTTTGTTTTTACTCCATGTGTAACTCTGTGTCGTTTTATCTGTCGAACTGCTTTGCTTTATCTTGGCCAGGTCGCAATTGTAAATGAGAACTTGTTCTCAACTTGCCTACCTGGTTAAATAAAGGTAAAATAAAATAAAACAATTTTTTTAGGATTATACATATGGTTAGTGTCAACTTCTACTTACACGTTAAAGCTCAGCCATGTTGCTACATGTTTACTCATTGACTTCAAGTAGAGCATTGTTTGTGAATCTGAATAAAAGCCTAATAAAAGTGTATCGCCCCCAGCTTGGGCAGCACTGCTACACTGCTTGTTTGGGCTAAAGGTGTTTGTGACACGTGCATGTGTTCCAATGATGTCATAATTGTCTGTAGGTTCTATGTTGCCTATCAACTTGGCTGTCCTTCAGAAAGTAGATAATACTTGTATTTTCAAACGATTAATAAAAATACTAGCAACAAAACAAACTAAATAGATTTAATCAATTAATATGATATTGCCAGATGGAAGAAAATAACAAGGTAGGCCTAAACTGTAATAAGATATATCTTATAGACTTCTTCAGTGCATTTGGAAAGTATTCAGACCCCTTGACTTTTTTACACATTTCATTTTTTACGTTACAGCCTTATTCTAAAATGGATTACATACAACATTTTCCTCATCAATCTACACACAATATCCTATAATGACAAAGCAAAAACTGTTTTTTAGACATTTTTGCAATTTAAAACGGAAAAAAACAGAAATACCTTATTTACATAAGTATTCAAACCCTTTGCTATGAGACTCGAAATTGAGCACCGGTGCATCCTGTTTCCTTTGATCATCCTTGAGGTATTTCTACAACATGATTGGAGTCCACCTGTGGTAAATTCAATTGATTGGACATGATTTGGAAAGGCACATACCTAAGGTCCCACAGTTGACAGTGCAAAAATCTATTTTAATTCCAGGTTATAAGGCAACAAAATAGGGAAAATGCCAAGGGGGGTGAATACTTTCGCAAGCCACTGTAAATGGTTCAGTTCACATAAACAGTCATTATTTTCAGTTTGAGAGATCATCCCGGGCTTTGCCCCGTCTGCTGTAGCTGAGATGTCCCTGGAGGACATAGAACAACAAGACTATGATGTTTCTGACACTGAGAGAGTCAGGTAAGGCCACTTACACTCTGTCCAGTTAAATATTTGTGTGGAGATTAAGAGAGAGAGACTAATAAGAAAGAACTTGTTATGGGGCAGGTCAGGCGTCATTCATGGAGTCATTTGTAGGGTCAAGTCCCCAGCCAATCTATTTGAACCGCTCATTATTTGTGGCCATGTATTGACTACTAAGTGAGTCTTTGACATGAAGACAGTGGTTAGATTCTGCCATTGGGACTGCTCTGATGTTGTTTCCATTCTCTCCTGGTTATGACCATAGAGCCTTGTCCCAGTCTCTAGACCTGCCTGTCTGTGTGATGGATGACCACCTGACCTCTGAAGCTGTCAATGAGATGGTAAATTGACCTTGTCATTTCAAATTACAACATTAATCCAATAAAATGTTATAGTGATGCTATCATTGGCAATGTTGACGTACCACAACCATCTCTGTTGTGTTTCAGTTGTTTAATTGGCCCAACGTTGCCAATGCTCCTCCACTCTTTAACAGTTAATAATAATTTCAGTATGATATTTGTTGTATATTAAGTTTGATTATTTGCAATATAATTACATTTCTACCAGGAGCAGAGCAATTCTACCAGGAGCAGAGCAACCTCAGTGATGGAAACCACAGAAGAGGGGAAGCTCAACAATGTGGAACATCTGACACTTTTGGACTTCCTTCAAAACCTAACTGAGAAGTATGTTCTGTTTTCTTTGGTACTATCACACCTTCAAGGAAATAGGATCAAATTAGAAACTGATCAATCGAAAAAAGAAAAAAAAATTGCTAGAAAAGTTGTCACATTGCAATTTTGCCAAAACAACTGACACAAAGCAAGTATAACTTCACGATCAGGCAAATAATTAAATAAAAACAATTCTGCCACGCATCCTGATATGACAACATTTATAACAATATTGTTTTCAGGCAATGGAGGGGGATTCGTGAGGGCATGTTTGACCCGGTAAGATCATGTTACTGACAATTTAATTAGATTACCATGAAAACTCTGCCTAATGTTTAACCTTGTTCATAAGCTCTTGAAAGACGCACTATGCAACATTTTAAAACACTTCTTCTGTTTCTGGAATACAGCTGACAAAACAACAGCTTGCCGGCTTGTGTCTGAGGATTGTCCAGTTTTTATCGGACAAGCTGATGCAGATCATCATCCCAGGTCTTTACGAACTACTGGGCATCCAAGATGCTACCTCCTCTCCATTGTCACAGAGATCTCGCACAGCGTCACTCACCAGTCTGTTAGACGATAAGGTTAACACCAAGTCCCGCGTTAGATTTACTGAGGCTGGTGTACCTAAGAGGCCATGCAGTCGAAAGTCTTACAATAGCTTTCGCATCCCGACTCCCTACCCTTCCTCCAACTGTATGGATCAGGAAGAGGAAGAAGAGCAGGAATCACAACAACTTAAGTTCAAGGAGATTTACCTGACTAAGGGCAGTGGAAGCTACCTGCCCAAGGGGGCCATGAGGTATGTTCTTAAAGGGAAATTTAACAACTTCATATTCATCTCCAGCATCACCATATGTGAAAATTACACATTTCCATGCTTTGTAGTAAAAAAAATATAGAGGGACGTAACTGTTTCCAATAGTGCTGAGAAATTAGTGCTTTTTGAGGTTGGTTTGGTTTCGATTCAAATATTTAAAAAAGAATCACGGTTTTGGATTTCAATACTTTTTTTAGACATTGAATGCACTGTGGATTATGTGTGTTGAATGCTGTAACAACACATAATAAAACAATGAATAAAAGTCCCATGATGGTAGTGACTGTCCATTACTGTTTATGACTTATCAACCATCATTTACTTTCTCATATAAAATATTTATTTGATGACTTTATTATTTCATTCCAAGTCATCAACTCATCTCTATAGAGCTGCTGCTTATCCTGTCTGACAAAATCACAATTTTAGTAGTTCTTCTAAGTAAATAAGACCTACTTTTATGACCGCTGAACACCGACTGTCAATCACTTAGATCATGTATTTCCAGGTAGAGAATCCTCGCAACGCAACTGCTTTTTATCTCTCTCATGCATTCTCTCGTCTCTCCGTCTCAGTCAATGAGGTTTCCGTATCTGCTCCACACAGAGTGGACAAGCAAGTGGGCGTGCAATGGATTATGGGCTTTAATTGGCATATTTTCTGTGCTAAACTATGTAGAATATTGACCTGTTGGAAACTACAACTCCCTACTACATTGCATAGTTCATGCTTGATCTGATTTATCTCTACAGAAACTGAGCATCGAGCTCACAGAAGAAGAAAAAAATTAACTATATGGAATTCAAATAATTGAGCCGACGTCGGTCAATTAGTTGTTTAAAAACTAATTGACCGACGTGTAACAAAAATGTTGGTTAAATGCTCAGCTCTAGATTGTAATGACATCATCAGTGTGCATCGTGTGATTTTAACCAATTATGAGTAGGCATTTCCTACTAATTGGTTGATGATGTCATAGAAAACACTTATCTTCCTCTTTCTTTTTTACTACAAAACATAGAAATGCCCGTTTTTCACATATGCTGATATTGGGGTGGTACTGGAGATGGTGAATATGTAGTTGAAACATTTAGAAATTTCCCTTTAACATTTCTTCAAACTGCCTTGTATTTATGATTGTCCTTGAAGTTATTAGAAGTTACAGTATTTGAAGTTTATAGCAATTTGGATTTTTGTAGAGGATAGATATTGCAAGGATAGATAGATATCTACAGGCCAGTTTCAATACAAATGACTTATACAAAAAAACATTTGATTGGGCTTTAGAAATTAAGCAGTTAGGCTGACATCACTCTAAGGTTTTTTCTCAGAGAAACAGCAGTGTTTTCCTCATTGTTTTAAATGGTACAGATGTATTTGACACACTGAATGTGCATCACAGCCTTACATATTATTTGTTTGACTGTGATGATTTCTGTTTTCAAGGACTCTAACCTCTCTGTCTGATGTGCAGAAGAAAACAACCAACTCTGAGACGCTACAAGTCCTCTTAGGTGTCTCAGAGGACACCCTCGTCACCTGTGTGCAGGACAGCCTGCAGGGTTCTCTCTCCAAACTTGCATGCATGTCCAATTCTCCATCTGGAAGTGCAGGCTCTCCAAAGATGACCCCTGCTGTAATGGCAGAAGTGATTAAAGATGTCAAGTCGGCCTTATCAGTGGTCGTTAAGAGTGCCTCCGCTAGCCAAACCTCTCAAGTGACACCGGTAAAGGGAGACTCACAGACCAAGGTGACTGAGAGCATGGTGAGAGAGCTGGCTGCAAAACTTGAAAAAGTTGACCAAGAGAGCAAGAGTCTAACAGGGCAAGTCATGACCACAATCTCTGACACAATGGTAGCTTTTGTTGAAGAGAACGAACAGAATTTGCTGGAAGATCTGAAGGACAAGATCACATTTTTGGCATCGCATGTTGGCTTCATTGAGGATCTTGATGCCCTGATAAGGAAATACGAGAGCAGCTACAATATTGGTGAATCTGGTTCCTCCTGCACGCTCACATCTAAGAGCATCCAAAAACTCTCCAGCCGGGAGTTTCAAACAACAGCAATACAAGCAGTGAGTGGAGTTCTTGCCAAACAAGTCAGTAGTTTGAGCTTTCCTAGTTCAGTCATTCAGTCTGAGTTAACAGGTGCTGTATCAGGTCAAACATTGTCTGGCATTTTAAAGACAGAGTCAATTCGCCCAGTGGGCTCAGCAGCGTCAGTAGTTTTTAAGACTTTCGTGTCAGATATGAAGTCCTTGGCTGAATCTGAAGAGAGTCCCCAACAGAAGAGTGCCTGGTCTGCTGCTGTTCACATTTACCACAGCATCCAAAACAGCTTGAAAGATTATTTTGGCAAGCTTCAGAGATTTGCCCTAAAGAGCATTGTCACATCTGATGACAACATCACAAATGCTGAGTTTAAGGAGACAGTTCCACTTCCTTGCTTAGACATGAAATATAGGCCCAGTAAGAGTGAGCCTCAGTTGCCAGAGTCCACTGGTGAAGTTACTTTACAAAGAGGCCTAAGTGAGTGCTCAAAACTTCTTTGGGCACAAACTGAGTCAGAAGAAAGCAAGCTCCTTCTGACAACTTGCACCAAAGAAGTTATCTCAGAGCTTCTGGTCTTGTACAAGACTGAGATGTCAAAGGAGGACCCCCTGTACACTGTTGGAGAAAAAGGATCAGACTTCTCTATTGAGAGACAACAATTTGTAGAGGGCGTTCTGGCTCAGCTTGGGGATATCTCCCATTCCAGGGCCTCATCACCAATAGTATATGAGTTCCCCTGTCAAATTGAGGACAGCAGAAGTAAGGCCACGGCTTCTTTGACCAGTCTGTTAGATTGCATGAAAAAACTCTCAAGTGAGGAATTCAAGAGTGACACCACTCAAGCAGTGAGTGAGTTCCTAGTTAAAAAGTCCACCAGTAGCTTAACTAGTGCACAGCCTGCTTATTCTGTAGCATCTAGGTCTTGTTCCGTTCAAAACCAGAGAACCTTGTCAAAGGATATTTGTGCGGATTCTGCTGCCTTTGGCATCATTGACACATTTGTGGAAGACCTGCAGAGCTTGGCGCAACCTGCAGAAGTAGAGGAGAGAGAACCTGACCTCCAGGAAAATGCACAAAAGCGATAGAGCAGGATCTGGTCTGCTACCACTAGTTTATATAAAAATATTAAGAAGACATTAAAGGGCTTCACCATTCACCGGCGGAGGTCAGACGTGCAGAGAAGAATGTCTAGCCATACACCCACAGAGGACTCTGGACATCTTGTGACTGAGGAGTACCTTGGTTTGGCAAGCCAGAACTTGACGCAAGCTAGTAAGAGTGTGCCTCACTTGCCCAGTTTGAACCAGGAAGTGACTCTACACATGGGTGTCAGCGAGAGTTCAAAACTTCTCTGGACTGAAACAGACGAGGGTCTAATGAACAATAGTACCAAACAGGTCATTTCAACAATCTTGACCTCATGCGAGGATCAGGCATCAAATGCACCTTGCTTCTCCACAGTAGGAAAGAAAATATCTGATATGTCCCTTGAGGTCACCATGTTGGTAGGTGGTGTTCTGTCTCAGCTGAAGGACATCTCCTTGTCAAGGTCCCCAACACCATGTGAAGACATGTTTGAACGTCTCCAAGGTTCTACTGAGCGAACCTCTCCAGTAAGTCTAGATTGCAGCACGGCTGCCTCCAAAAGCATTGCATCTTCCCACAGTCTTTCAACAAAGAGCCTCCAAAAACTCTCTAGTCATGAGTTCCAAACCAAAGCTGAGAAAGGAGTGAGTGAGGTCCTCTCTAGATCATTTAACATTGTGGAGGAAGGCACAACAGATAAGTACCTCCAGTCTGTATCTACATCCACCACATCTACTGATATTATACAAACCATGGTGAAAGACCAGCAGGAGCTCACCCAGACCACCCAATCATCTGACATGGTATCTGGAACCTCCCTGCTCACCACTGGACAGGTTTTTGAGAAAAGGATCTGGTCTGTTGCTCGTCACATCTACTACAGTCTGCAAAGTAAGATTACGGAGTTTCTCAGAAAAGATCTTCAAAGATCAGACACAACACTTGGTTCAATCCAAATCTTTACATATCAAAGCAGTCCTGCATCACAAAGAGCAAGTCTCGGCCATCTTGAGGTCAACCAGAGCAGTGTTACACCTGGAGGAAACGTTGCCTGTGTGGACATTCCGCACAAATTACTACCTAAAACCACTGAGCTCTCAGGATCCATGCTGGAGGATATTGACACGATCCGTTGTAGGAGTGCTGACAGCCAAAATACAAGAAATACCTCTTCTTCACGCTCCTCCATCTCTCTAACACCTACTTCAAAATTAAGGCAGTCGAAATGGCACTTTGCCTTACCCGGGACTCCCATCCCCACTGAGTTTCCTGCTCAGATTGACTTTCCCATTGTTAGAAACACAATCATTGAGGACTTCTTTCACACAGAGGACTTACTTCCTGTAACCTTTGTGGACAAAGTCAGGCAAGCTGCTGGGGTGGTAGTGGACATTATGGTGGAAAGTGTTGAGAACACACAGGAAGATGGACAGGGTGCTTCTCATCTTGACGACCTCCGATCTGCTGTTAGGAAATTGAGAAAAATAATTTCCACTTGGACCATCCACATTTTCAGTCATGAATTGGTGGATAAAGTGATAGCCCTTCAGGACAGCCACAGCACTCCACAGGTCTTAACATTGGAAGCAGCCAAAAGTGCTTCAGACTCCATTCTTTCAAGGCTGAAATGGGGAAAGGAACAATGTGCCATATCCAAGGAGCTCTCCTCTCAGCTTCTCCAGATATTTGCTGAAGAGACAGTGAAGGGCTTCCTGAGACAGTGGTCAGATGAGTATGAAAACATAAACTTTGATGTTTCAGTCCAGAACGATCCAAAGACTTCTACTTGCATGGTCATTCTTCAAATGATCACCAAAGCCACTGCTAAATGTTATTTTGAGTCCACTACCAGTGTGGCCACCAGTGACATTGTAGAAGGCGTGTTTGATTTGGAAAGGGATACCATCAGCAGTACTGGAGAGCAGGTCCTCACCTTTAACACAAAGGTTTAGTACACATACATCTTTCATGAATAACACTGCTGTTGACCTTTTATGAGATATATGATTCTTTGTGTCATGGCATTGCACTGCTTCTTTGCAATTGATATCCTGTACTTTAAGATATCGAAAAAATTTCAGTTTGTTTTAATGTGCCTTTTCCCACCAACCAGGGTTCCAAGAAAGTTAGTAAGAACCTCTGTCCTCAAGAGTCTCTGGAGTACCAGCCTCAGAACATTTCCCCTACTGTGTACTTTACAGGTAAGCCCTGCTGCTGTTTAGGCTGCTGCTCAGTCAAGACTGAGACATTATCCCTTTACCATTCCACTAATTCATTTGGAAAGACATTGTACTCCTCTGAGTTGTTACCTATGACATACTGTACTGTGGGCTGGGTGGTAGCCTAGTGGGTTAAGAGGTTGGGCCAGTAACCGATAGGTTGCTGGTTCAGAATCCCTGAGTTCACGAGGCAAAATCTGTCAATGTGCTCTTGAGCAAGGCACTTAATCCTAATTGCTCCTTGTAAGTCTCTCTAGATAAGAGTGTCTGATAAATGAGTAAAAATGTAAATTGATGGCATGCTGGATGGTCTTTTGTTGCAGAGACGATGACAACATCTCATGGCTCCTTTTCTCCAGAGGGAATTTATGATATCGCATCGTCCTTCCCACTTGAAGAGAAGAGTCGCAAACCCTCCCTTTTCACCAGATTGTCTAGATCCATCACGAAAGGCTTTCTCAGCCCATTCAAATCTTCAAGGAAAACCAAATTATTTAAATAAATTCCTCATTATAAACAACGAGAGCATTCATTTGTTCAGATGAGAATCTAATCGTATTGGTCACATACGCAGAAAACAACTGTGGGATGCTTTATTACGAGCACATTCCCAACAATAGAGAGTTAAAAAAGTAAGAAAATATTTTCTAAATAGTAACACAATAACAAGGCTATATACAAGGAGTACCAGTACCGAGTCAATGTGCATGGGTGCGAGGTAGTTGAGGTAATACAGTATGTACATGTAGGTAAGGGTAAAAGTGACTAGGCAATCGGGATAGATAATAAACACAGTAGCAGCAGCTAGTGTGAAAGTCGGTCAGTGTCACAGTGAATGTGTGGGTAGAGTGTAGTGAGTGTGCATCGAGCCAATTCAAGAGAGTCAGTGGAAAACAATTAGAAAAATACATCAATAACAAATGGGGTCAATGCAAATAGTGCAGGTGGCCATTTAATTAACGTTCATCAGTCTAATGACTTGGGGGTAGAAGCTGTTCAGCAGTCTAATGACTTGGGGGTAGAAGCTGTTCAGCAGTCTTATGGCTTGGGGGTAGAAGCTGTTCAGCAGTCTGATGGCTTGGGGGTAGAAGCTGTTCAGCAGTCTAATGACTTGGGGGTAGAAGCTGTTCAGCAGTCTAATGACTTGGGGGTAGAAGCTGTTCAGCAGTCTAATGACTTGGGCGTAGAAGCTGTTCAGCAGTCTAATGACTTGGGGGTAGAAGCTGTTCAGCAGTCTAATGACTTGGGGGTAGAAGCTGTTCAGCAGTCTAATGACTTGGGGGTAGAAGCTGTTCAGCAGTCTAATGACTTGGGGGTAGAAGCTGTTCAGCAGTCTAATGACTTGGGGGTAGAAGCTGTTCAGCAGTCTAATGACTTGGGGGTAGAAGCTGTTCAGCAGTCTAATGACTTGGGGGTAGAAGCTGTTCAACAGTCTAATGACTTGGGGGTAGAAGCTGTTCAGCAGTCTAATGACTTGGGGGTAGACTCTGTTCAGCGGTCTAATGACTTGGGGGTAGAAGCTGTTCAGCAGTCTAATGGCTTGGGGTAGAAGCTGTTCAGCAGTCTAATGGCTTGGGGTAGAAGCTGTTCAGCAGTCTAATGGCTTGGGGGTAGAAGCTGTTCAGCAGTCTAATGACTTGGGGGTAGAAGCTGTTCAGCAGTCGTATGGCTTGGGGGTAGAAGCTGTTCAGCAGTCTAATGACCAGGATCCTGGTGTCTACCCAATGTGCTGAGCACTCCTCCTGGCCAGAGTCCGCGCTACATTCAGCTGCTACAACCATGGTCTCTGTGTGAAGGCACTGTTAGAGAGTCAATCAACCAGAACAAGGTTAGGAGACCAAACCTGTGTCCTAGCATTGTGAAATACTGTATATGTAATGGCCTCAATACATTAATGAAGCGCCCTTACATCCTATCCTCTCCCCATACTGAAACAACTTGTTAGGGTGAACCAATAAGACACTATATACCTTCTAAGTTGGCTGATGATTTGTTTCAGGACTTGTTAGGGTAAACCAATAACAGCTTCTAACCCCAAGTCATAAGACTGCTGAACAATTAATCAAATGTCCACCGGACAAGTTCAACTGTTTTATTATTTGTTACTTTAGTTTATTGGGTAAATATTCTCTTAACTCTTCTTGAACTGCTCTGTTTGTTAAGGGCTTGTAAGTAAAGTATTTCACAGAAAGATCTACACTTGTTGTATTCAGCGCATGTGACAAATTTAAAGTTTGAGTTGATTTGACTATGTACCTTCTAAGCATGATGGTTGGCTCATGATTTGTTTGTACTGAAATCTATTCAGGGAGGATAAGGGTATATCATAGGCAGTGATGTAGTGGTAAAACCATTGACTGGTAAATGCTGATTGCCGTTCAGGATTAAAGAAGTAACGCTCCCTCTACTTTCAATGCATCTTCCACAAAAGGTGGGTAAATGCTTGAACAAAATAAAATAAAAAGTGTGTAAACAGCTTTTACATGTGTCCCCACCACCACTGATTATAGGAGGCTTCTTCTGACAGTATTCACACCTTCCATAAGAAACCTCCAGAGAAATATTCATATTCACCGTAGCTGTCATTTAAACTTGGACTAACCTGGCCAAGGCCAAACAGTATATGGCGTTTTCTCTGGGTGTGCGGTCGCAGTGGAGAGAGAAAAGGCCTCCAGTGAGGTGGTGAGTATCTGGGCGGAGTTTGGCGAGGCAAACACAGGTCTGAGATTGGTGTCTCTGGAAATGGGCGGGAGGCGGGACTCTGCTCCTCAATTGGTTGCTGTTCTGATCCCCACTCTCATCCTCCTCACATCCCTTCCCTCCACATCCCCTCTTCTTCTCTCTTTCATCCCTCGTGGCCACAGGGTGTAGCTTCGGTAGTTGAAGAGGTTTATCCTGGGATGCCAGGGAGCGGAGCGGGGCAGGATACATGAGATGGGCAGTTGATGGGGGTCAAACGTCGAGAGGCTGTGGACATCACCCTGATACCGGCCTTGGCCTCACTCCTCCTGGGCTTGGGAGGACATCTTGGGGAGGGTGAAGCCGTCCACCAGGACCGTGTTCGCCCACCTGGTCCTGAACGGAGCCCTGTTGGGGCTGATGCAGTGCCTAGATGCTGTCCTCCTCTGCCCCAGCCTCACCCAGCCTTTATCTGGAGGTTAGTCCGCATGGGCAGGGCCATACCTGGGAGGACCACCACAGAGCACAGCTTGTGGCCAGGTGACTCACACACTCCCTGTGGCCGTACTGAAGGGCGATCCTCAGGGGGTCACGACCCTGGGGATCCCGACAGGCAAGGGTCAGAACGCTGCTGGCGATAAAGAGTTTGAGGATGGTGAGCTGGCCACGCTCGATGGAGGCGACAGCGGGACACTTGGTGACGTCGGGGTGGGCCGTCTGGTGGCACCACTCACGGTAAGGGTGAACCCCCACCGGTTCAATGACAAGCACCCCCCTCTCCAGCAGCCAAGCCGGCCAGGTCCAGGTGGCCCAGAGAAGCAGCGATGTAGATGCCACCCGGAGCTGGAACCTGGAATAATACAGAATCAATGGATTTATAACACGTTTCAAGTTTTTTTTTGTTCAAGTTCACAAGATACAGTGGGTTATAAAACAGTACAGTAAAAAGCTACTTGCAAACTCTTTCCCACAATTGCAGTATTAAATATCAGGGTAATGAGAAAAACGTATGAAGGAAAAAAACACGAGAATATAAGCTACATACAGGGTCAGTACCATTATTGTAAGCTATATACAGGGTCAGTACTATCATTGTAAGCTATATACAGGGTCATTGACTATCATTGTAAGCGTATATACAGGGATCAGGACTATCATGTATAGCTATATACAGGGTCAGTACTATCATTGTAAGCCATATACAGGGTCAGTACTATCATTGTAAGCTTATAACAGGTCAGTACTATCATGTTAAGCTCTATCCAGGGTAAGACTATCCATGTAAGCTATATACAGGGTCAGTACCCTCATATTGTAAGCTATATACAGGGTCAGTACTATCATTGGTAAGCTAATATACAGGGTCAGTACTATCATTGTAAGCTATTACAGGGTCAGCACTATCATTGTAGCTATATACAGAGGTCAGTACCATCATTGTAAGCTATATACAGGGTCCAGTACTATCATTGTAAGCTATATACATGGGTCAGTACCATTATTGTACTATATACAGGGTCGTCAGAACCATTATTGTAAGCTATATACAGGGGCAGTACCATTATTGTAGGATATATACAGGGTCAGTACCATTTATTGTAGCTATATACAGGGTACAAGTAATATCATTGTAAGCTATATAAAGGTTCAGTACCATCACTGTTGATAGTAAGTCTATCATACAGTTCAGTGTGTAGATGTGTATTCTGACCTCATCACAGGTCTCTCCCTAGACAGGTGTCGTTGGACGGTCAGTCTGTGTCCCAGGAAGCAGCCTCTGAGGAACTCCGCCCACCCATCCCAGGTGTCCAACCGTAGAGTAGCCCCTGGGAGACAGAGACACATGCAGGTTGTCCTCCTGGTTGCCATGAACCAAGAATGTGTTCCATACAGTCCATTTGTCTCTGTGTTACATCCATAAGGTGTTGAGCCAGAGGACCATTGATCTCCTGCACAAGGAAGGCCATACCCAGGTCAATGGCGTAGCGTAGTCGTGCAGCCGGTTGCAGTCGTAGAGTGCAGGCCGGTGGGAGAGCTCAGTCTGAAGGAGCTGACGGGAAGCCCACACTGCTGGGACACCAGGGTCATGAGCCTGGCCACAGACGTACTCAGGAGAAACACAGTGCCCGAGACTGAGAGGGTCTCCCCCGTCACGGCACTGAACACACGCACCACCGGCTCCCGCTGAAGTATAAGACCATGGACATACAGTAAATTCACTTGTTTTACATAAATACCTATGTTGTGTTTATACACCGAGTAAACAAAACATTATGAACACCTGTTCTTTCCATGACAAAGACTGACCAGGTGAATCCAGGTGAAAGCTATGATTCCTGAATGATGTCACTTGTTAAATCCACTTCAGTGTAGATGAAGGGAGCGGACAGGTTAAAGAAGGATTTTTAAGCCTTGAGACAATTGAGGCATAGATTGTGTAGTGTGTGCCATCAGAGGGTGAATGGGCAAGACAAAATATTTAAGTGCCTTTGAACGGGGTAGTAGGTGCCAGGTGCACCGGTTTGTGTCAAGAAATGCAATGCTGCTGGGGTTTTTCACACTCACAGTTCCTGTGTGTTTCAATGAATGTCCACAACCCAAAGAACATCCAGCCAACTTGGCACAACTGTTGGAAGCATTGGAGTCAACATGGGCCAGCATCCCTGGGGAACGCTTCAAACACCTTGTAGAGTCCATGCCCACGAATTGAGGCTGTTCTGATGGCAGAAGGCGGGGTGCAACTCAATATTAGGAAGGTGTTTCTAATGTTTGGTACACTCAGTATATATAATTACAGGGGTAAGATGAAGTGGCTCCTTTGCACTGATCTTAGGTCTGGTTTGTGTTTTTACTGCTAATGGTAAAGGTTAGGATTTGGTGAGAGTAAACTGTCCTAGATCTGTGCCCAAGGGCAATTTCTATCCAGAGACAAATCAAAGGTCCATGCTATTT